>NC_141620.1:12099104-12400770 GCF_047967505.1 Dipteris shenzhenensis | reverse complement strand
CCGTCCAAGAAAAAATGAACTTACAAACCATTGATATGGTGATGGAGTAGGAAAAGAAAATGGTACAGATCATGTGGTTGGCTGTGGGAGAAATTCCAAAATTTGTATTAAGTTGAAACATGAAAATTAAATTGCTGCTTCATAAGGGACAGCATGGAAAATTGCCAAAAAAACTGAGTGCATCCTGAGATAAAACACCTTGATATTTAAATTGAGAGCCAAGCAGCTTGGAAAAAAATATAATAGTGCAAAAAAACCCAAAAACCCATGTAGTAAATTACTAAGGGAGGTTATCAGTAGCCTTCTCCTCAGCCTTCTCCTCTTCCGCTTTCATATGTGGCTCTGTGGCCTTTTTCTCATCCCTTTGCTCTGCCCCAGTCATATGTAGCTGTGGATGGGGTGTTTCCTCCTCATCCTCAAGCGTGTCCATCACATTTCTCAGATTTTCATACTTGGCTTTATACCGGTGGTATTGCCTGTAGTAATGATCCTTTTGCCCTTGCAAGGTGGACTGGGAAGTTTGGAGGGTGGCCAACTGTGTCCGAAGATCTGTGAATTCTTCCTCCATGGATGATCACTTCTTTTCCAATTCAACCACTCTACATTTTGATTTTTCCTTGGAAATCTCTGAGAAAGACAGTGACTCCTTTGACTGTGTGATCTGGTCACCTCTATGGCATTCTGGCTTTGCAAAGTTGCAAGAGCTGCCGCATGCTGGCTGCATAGTGTTTTCATTTCTGCTTCCCATTCCTGCTTGTGACTCTGGAGGCAATCCTCAAGGGCAGCCCGACCCGCAGAGTAGAAGTGCGTGAACAAATACCTCACTAAAAGTGCCTCTCTGCTGTTTGCCTCGAGAACCTTCTTGCACTCATGTCCCCGACAATGAGGTTTACACGTAGACAAGAAGGACAGGAATGTGAGTGAGTCGGTGTGAGGTGGCAAAAAGGGAAGTGTGGGAAGACGGAGATATGTGGATACGAGACTAGGAGTGAACATATGACGGGAATTCAAGAATCCAAATGTGTCTGTTGCAAAGTCATATGATTGAATAAATGCAGTACACATTTGGACGTCCACTTGGGAAAGTGTGACAGCATCAAACTCCATGAGAGACATGCAGGTTATCTGATTAGGTGACAAGATGCTAGATAGCTTGAGTGTGGGATCAAGGAAAGGTTTAAAAACCACCCGAATGATCAAGAAGATAAAGCAAGGGGTGGAAGATCACAAGCTGTACCTTGTGGGACCAAATCACCGCCACCGGTACTGTGCCCACTGGATGCCTTGGATGGTGTTTTGATTGTTGGAGGGAGGTGAATCTGCAACTACTCGAGGTTGTTTGGAAGTGCTATGTGGTGTGGACCCGGCACCTAGGTCATATGTGGTGTGTTTGCCAAGTGATGCCATGGAGGGTGGTCTAGATCTTGTTCTGTGGCCTGCCCAAGCCCTATGGAAAAAAACAAATAGAGTATCTCGGGGTAATCTGGGTTTGTACTTGTGGTGAGGGACACGAGTAGGCATGAATGATGGCATCATATGGAGAGGAAAAGAGTGAGGAGGGGGTGTCGATGTTGAAATCTAGAGTGGCGAAGATTCTTTAGCACAGCCACCAATGTAGGCCCAATTGCCGGAAGGCCCAGTTGCGTCGTATGGAGAGGAAAAGAGTGAGGAGGGGGTGTCGATGTCAAGGTCTGGAGAGGCAAAGAGGGAGGAGGAGGAGTTGATGTCGAGGTTAACAAGATAGGAGCCCGGAATCTGGTACAAGAGAATTCTTTAGCAAAGCCACCAATGCAGGCTGAGTTGCCAGAAGGACAGGATGAGACTCGAGAGAGGAGGTTGATAGGATGCCCGTAGAGCCGAGCCATGTAGAGAGGGAGGGAGGGTGGAGTCAGTAAGCGGGAGGGGTGCAGGTGGAGAGGTAGAGGAAGAGGGTGGATGTAGAAGTATAGGGAGGGAGGGGTGACGAGGGGGAAAGGCGGTGGGTACAAGGAGAGAGGAGAGGGGGTGACGTAGAGGTTAGGGAGGAGAAGGGGGGTAGAGGGAGAGGGGGGGAGGGTTGCACTGGAGAGGGTGGAGGGGGGGGAGAGGGGGTTGCGCAAGACAGGGGGAGGGGGTTGCGCAGGAGAGGGGGGAGGGGGGGGGAGAGTAGGCGGGTAGAGGGAGAGGGGGGCGTTGGAGAGGGAGGAGGGGGGGGAGAGGGGGTTGCGTAGGAAAGGGGGGAGGGGGGGGGAGAGTAGGCAGGTAGAGGGAGAGGGGGGAGTGTTGCATTGGAGAGGGGGGAGGGGGGGAAGAGGGGGTTACGCAGGAGAGGGGGGAGGGGGGAGAGTAGGCGGGTAGGGGGAGAGGGGGGAGGGTTGCGCTAGAGAGGGGGGAGGGGGGGGGAGAGTAGGCGGGTAGAGGGAGAGGGGGGAGGGTTGCGTTGGAGAGGGGGGGGAGAGGGGGTTGCGCAAGAGAGGGGGGGGGCAGAGGGGGTGCGTAGAGGGAGAGGGGGGAGGGTTGCACAAGAGAGGGGGGAAGGGGGGGGGAGAGGGGGTTGCACAGGAGAAGGGGGAGGGGGGAAAGTAGTCGGGTAGAGGGAGAGGGGGGAGGGTTGTGCTGGAGAGGGGGGAAGGGGGGGGGGAGAGGGGGTTGCACAGGAGAGGGGGGAGGGGGGGATAGAGGGGGGGGGGGGGTAAGAGGGTGGGGAGGGTGGCGGGTAGAGGGAGAGGGAGGGGGGTTTGCGTAGGAGAGGGAGGAGGGGGGGGGGATGGGGTTGCACAGGAGAGGGGGGAGGGAAGGGGGAGAGGGGGGGGCATAGAGGGTGGGGAGGGTGGCGGGTAGAGCGAGAGGGAGGGGGGGTTGCGCAGGATAGGGGGGGAGGGGGGGGAGAAGGGGGGGCATAGAGGGTAGGGAGGGTGGTGGGTAGAGGGAGAGGGGGGGGGGTGTTTTGCGTAGGAGAGGGGGGGAGGGGGGGGGGGAGAGGGGGTTGCGCAGGAGAGGGGGGAGGGGGGGAGAGAGGGGGGGCGTAGAGGGTGGGGAGGGTGGCGGGTAGAGGGAGAGGGAGGGGGGCGTAGATGTAGGGAGGAGGCGGGTAGAGGGAGAGGGAGCTGCTTGGAGAGGGAGAGAGCTGGCCACCAAGGAGGGGAGCTGATGTGGGAGGGAGGGAGCTGAGAGGGAGGAGGAGAGTTGGTCGCCAAAAACAAGAAAGGGGAAAGGGGAGTGATGTGGGAGGGAGGGAGCTGAGAGGAAGGAGGATAGTTGGGCACCAAAAACAAGAAAGGAAAAAGGGGAGGTATTCAATTGATGGAGGAAAGGGGAGAGGAATCGGGAGCGGAGTGAACCAAAAACAAGAAAGGCTAAAAATAGAGCGTTTGGTGGAGAGAACCGATGGAGGGGAGAGAGAGCCAAAAAGCAAATCCACCAACCTTATCCTAATCCACCAAAAATAGCATATCTACCAAATTTAGCATATTCGCCATATTTAGCATATTCGCCAAATTTAGCGAAGTGCTAATAATAGGTTGAAAGTGCATCGCCAAGATGATGGGAGATGGAAAGAGGAGGTTTTGGTAAGAAAAAGAGATGAGTGTGACAAAGGGTGGAGAGAGAAAGTATTGGTAGGAGAGAGGTGGGGGAGTGACATAGGGTGGAGAGAAAAGGTGTTTGTAAGAGGGAGGTAGAGGTGGTTAGAGGATGGAAAGGGAATGAGTTTGTAAGAGAGAGGTAGAGGTGGACAAAGGGTGGTAAGAGAAGGTGTTTGTGAGAGAGAGGTGGGGGTTGGACATAGGGTGGAAAGAGAAGGGTTTTGTAAGAGAGAGGTAGGGGATGGACATAGGGTGGAAAGAGAAGGGGTTTGTAAGAGAGAGGTGGGGGGTTGGATAGAGGGTGGAAAGAGAAGGGGTTTGTAAGAGAGAGGTGGGAGTTGGACAGTGGAAAGAGAGGGGTTTTGTAAGAGAGAGGTAGGGGATGGACATAGGGTGGAAAGGGAAGGATTTTATAAGAGAGAGGTAGGGGGTTGGACATAGGGTGGAAAGAGAAGGGTTTTGTAAGAGAGAGGTAGGGGATGGACATAGGGTGGAAAGGGAAGGATTTTGTAAGAAAGAGGTGAGGGGTTGGACAGAGGGTGGAAAGAGAAGGGGTTTGTAAAAGAGAGGTGGGGGTTGGACATAGGGCGGAAAGAGAAGGGTTCTGTAAGAGAGAGATAGGGGGTTGGACATAGGGTGGAAAGAGAAGGTGTTTGTAAGAGAGAGGTGGGGGTTGGACAGAGAGTGGAAAGAGAAGGCGTTTGTAAGAGAGAGGTGGGAGGTGGACAGAGGGTGGAAAGAGAAGGTGTTTATAAGAGAGAGGTGGGGTTTGGACAGAGGGTGGAAAGAGAAGGTGTTTGTAAGAGAGAGGTGGGGAGTTGGACAGAGAGTGGAAAGACAAGGAATTTGTAAGAGAGAGGTGGGGGTTGGACAGAGGGTGGGAAGAGAAGGTTGTGACATAGGATGCAAAGGGGAGACTGTAGTTAGAGAGAGAAAGTGACACGGAGTGAAAAAAAAAGGAGAGCCACATTTAGAGGGTGGCCTCACTTAGAGAGAAAAAGTGGTACAGGATGAAGAGGGGAGGTCGCACTTAGAGAGAGAAAGTGGCACGGGGTGAAAAAGGGAGGCCTCGCTTAGAGAGAGAAAGTGGCAAGAGGTGAAAAAGGGAGGCCTCACTTAGAGAGAGAAAGTGACACTCAGGTGGAAAGAGAAGGACCCATGTAGAGAGAGAAAGTGGCATTCAGAGGGAGAAGATATCACTGGGGAAGGAGAAGACAAGAGTGTCTATACAAGGATTAGGAGGGTGTTTCCTGATTGATCATGGTACCTCTTGATGCGTGACCCATTCACTGGTGCAGGTAGGAGTCTGCCTTCCAAAGTGGCCAAGTAGACTCTGCCACTTGGAATAAGTTTGGCAATGAAAAATGGGCCTATCCAACCACTTACAAACTTAGCTTCCAAATCCAGATAGAAGCATCACATCGTCTGCAGGTCATAGAGAGAGCAACAGAAACAGCACTACTCTAGGACGTCTTTGTAGCTAAAGAAAGGAGAAGAGCTCATCAAGGAAAGGTAAGAGAGGTGGAAGAAGCTCAAGTTGGATAAGACAACGTTGGAAATAGGCCACTGGAATTGGGCAGCAAGGGCAATCACTGTCCGGATAGTAACCATGCGGGCTGTGGGAGCAAAAGTTTCATCAAAATCCATGCCTTCGGTTCGAGCAAAACCTTTCACCACTAACCTTGCTTTATACTTATCCAAGCTGCCATCTGATTTGTATTTAAGTTTGTATACCCACTTAGTGCCAATGACTTTCCATCGCGGGGGCCTGGCCACTAAGTCCCAGGCATTGTTCTTCAGGATAGCATCCATCTCTGCAGAGGATGCATTGGTTTTTTATGTGCATTCAAGAGGCACGCTATCCAGATCCACAAATGACATCTTCTTAGAGAGAGCATTTTAGCCTGTCAAGATCTTGGGTTATGTGGAGTTTGGTTTTGATTTTCACTGGAACTTGGATCCTGAACCTCTTCTCGTTTCCCTAGGATCATGGAGGTTTTGGCTTTATGGAGATGTTCCCATAAAGTTCTTGTAGTGGAACCCACGAGAATGGGAGTAAATTGACGAAGGGTACCAAGAGAAGAGCCTCCCCTTCTTTCTTTATATTGGCAGTAATACCAGGAGGTCAGCTGCTATAGAGCTTGGAGGCCTCTCAAAGCTCTGCATTGGGATAGTTTTCATATTTCTATTGATCGCATAAAAACTTATGGAGGAGACTTTGGAAATCCCACAGGAATAGAAAAATCACTCTTTTCTTTTGGCTTTCATTTTATGGATGAACCTATGGAGATCTAGGTTTAGGGACCCTACCTATCCTTGTTGCCTTTTTGTTGTGGAGAGAATTCAGCATTGCTTAAGGGATTGCAAACAGACTAGGATTATTTGGAAGGGGATTGCTAGGATTTTCAGCTCTTTTGTTCTATTCCCCTTCTTCATGACATGGGTCTTTAGTTGCTTGGCTTTCTCTTTTGGTGCCTCATGTCTTTTTTGAGAGACATGAATCATATTGGGTCCTAGCAATAAGACTAACACTTGGTCAACTCATGTTCACTGGATGATATCCTGCCTTACCCTTCAAGGCTGTGCATGCCTTAGTGGACTCTTCTTGGGAGATACTGGCAAGCATATCAGTGTAGCATATTTGGAGATCCAGATGCACAGAGGCTTTGGATGGATCCTAGGTTCACCCCTCCCACAATTTGGCCAGTATATGGACAAACACTATACATAGACTGATGGCCATTTGGAGAGTTATGTAAGGATCCTCTCCGGCAGCTTTTGAGGAGGGCTATTTTGCTCAGGGAATGGAGGGGCTCCCCCTTCTTTGAGACTTGAACTGGATTGAGGTCGCATTTTCAGCCTCAACCTTGGTTATTTTCTACCTCTTTTTGAGGAGTTTTTTCTTATGCATTGCATGACGTATTTCCGCGTTGACCTTGCTCCTGGGGTTTAATTCTTACTTAATGGAAGTTTATTTTTTTCCCCAAAAAAAGGAACAACGTCATCTGTCAAGGATTTTATTCATTGAGGTTCAAAAGAAACAAACACCTAATCAACTAACAAAGGCAAAGAGATAACTAGAGTAGAGGATCATCTTTCTATTTAGGAGATGGGCATAACTTGATGAAATATACTGAATAAATTGATATTCATGCTTAGGATCCATGTTTGTAAACATCTTGCATTGACATGTTAATTTGGTGGCTTCCCAACTTTCTACTACTAAGTGTAATGTTTTACACAAAGTAGTCAACAATCTTAAGCCTCTTAATATTATTATGAGATGTACAATAATGAGTGTTTATACGTAATGGACTAACAAAGGCAAATGGATAAATAGAGTAGAGGATCATCTTTCTATTTAGGAGATCGGCATAACTTGATGAATTATACCGAATAAATTAACTAACAAAGGAAAAGAGATAAATAGAGTGGAGGATCATCTTTCTGTTTAGGAGATGGGCATAACTTGATGAAATATACTGAATAAATTGACATGTCTACTTAGGACCCATGTTTGTAAACATCTTGCATTGACTTGTTAATTTGGTGGTTTTTTCAAATTTTACTAAGTGTAATGTTTTACACAAGGAGTCAACAATCTTAAGTCTCTTAATATTATCTGGAGATGTACAATAATGAGTATTATAACGTGCTCTAGGTTTTTCTAGCATTTGTATGTGAGAATTCATTGTTTGATTGAGTTTTAAAAGAATTTACTTGTGTTCAGGTAATGGCTCGCTCTTCTCCCACAGATAAGCATACCTTGGTAAAGAGGCTTCTGGAAATGGGAGATATAGTTGCTGTGACTGGTGATGGAACCAATGATGCCCCAGCACTTCACGAGGTCCCTTTTTGTATGTTTTTGTAGCATACATCTGTTAAACTTTCATGTTCCAAGGAAAATTTGTGAAATTAATTTGGTGTAACTTTAGTTGCTGGTTTGGTATCTGCAGGCATCTATTGGTTTGGCAATGGGAATAGCTGGAACTGAAGTTGCAAAAGAAAGTGCAGATATAATCATTTTAGATGACAACTTTGCCTCCATTGTAAAGGTGATCTTTGGAATCTAATAGAATCTTATAATCCAATCCAGAACTGATTTTTATTTGGGTGAATGTAAGTGGGTAGGTTAAATACTACCTTGGAATCCAAAGGTGGATGTTGCTGCAGCCCCAGACACTACAATTCCACATCAGGACGGGCCTTTAGATCCACCAGCCCCAGTCACTTTGGTTTCTGACCCCTTGGTTTTTGACCACAAGGGGGATACATGTACTTCTTCCCGTAGACTGTTCATGCCACAGTCAAGACAACCGAGAAAGTGCAAGCGTAGATGAGGGATCCTGATTCCTCTTCACCCCAGCCACAGGCCTCCTCAACCCCCAACTCCTGTTCTGCTGATAGAGGCCTGGCAGGTCCTTCTCTTCCATCTTCTACGAGTGCAGATCTTCTTCACACTCCTCGGCCAGACTTGCTTATCAGGAATTCTTTTTTGGAACTGGTAGATTCAACGGCATTCATGGATGATGAGGACTTTGTGCCCTCCACCTCATGGGTCCCGGTCATTGGGATTCCTTTTGACAGAGCCTCCCTTTCAGTAGGTGTAGGGATCCTTTCACCTGTTGAGTTTCTTGCCCTCAGCACGAGTGTTTCGGCCCAGGGGAAGCTGGTCTCCTCTACTAGGTCGGGTAAGCTTTTCCATCCAACATCCTCCTGTCGATGAGGATAGTCAGCTGGAACATACAGGGCCTAGGCGGAGTTCCACACCGTCGCTGTAGGCAACTGATCCAAAACCAGCTTCATCTAGGTGTCACTGGAGGTGCTATTGATATCCTTTTTATCCAGGAACACAAGCTGGATGATAGTGATTGCTCTAAGTCCGACAAACTGCTTTCAGGACATACCTTCTGGTCGCCTGCTATGGGCACAAGGGGAGGTACTTGCATTTCGGTCTCACTTTCTATTCTCCCCTTGGTTGTTGGTCATGGTATTATCTCCCCTTCTAGAGCTCAATGGATCATTATTTTGATTGGAGGGCATAAGATTGGTCTTCTCAATCTTTATGCTCCCAACAACAGAGGGGAGCGGATCTCCTTTTGAAAGGAGTTACTCTCTTGGGCCCCCATTGCAGATTCTTGGATCATTGGTGGCGACTTCAACATGGTTGAGTTAACTTTAGACAAAAAGGGTGGAGTGTCTTTCCCATCACATTTGGCACGTGCCTTCTCTGATATTAGTGACTTCTACCATGTGGTTGCGAGTACCAGGAGATGTGAGATTCTTAGACGAGAGATTGGTGTTTGCCAGTAGTTGGCATCCTTACAGAGAGATGAGCAGAAGAGGCCACACGATGCTTGGATTCAGGAATGCCTTGCTTTGCAGCAAGGGCTCACTAGCAGATTTTGTTAGATCAAAGAGCAGAGTATGCCTTTCATGCACAAGAGTCTTTCTGACTAATAGTGCTATATAGGAAGATGATGAACTGGCTGAGCACAGTGACAGTACTAAAGGAGGATGATCACATACTGAATAATGTTACCCGAAGGCGAGTGGTGCCAGAGATGACTCTTGGAAGGATAGTTGACTCCTTTGTGTATACTAACCAATATAGGAGGGGCCAAGAGACAAGACAACTTGGAGGAAGCGTTCACATTCGCGTTGGAGTCTGGAACTTCAAACACAACAGGCAAGTCCACAGCACACAAGGAGAAGAAGATGTCACATACCTTTCCCTACTCATACCTTCCAATGACACAAGAGGTTCTCGAAACTACATACGAGATGGAAGGACTACCGTACAGAGGAATCCTCAAGCAAGCACAAAGAGGCATAAAGAAGATGTCTCCAAGTGCTGACTCCACATCTCAACCATGTCAAGAAGACACCTAGCTGTCCTTTCCGAGGTCTTGGATGGAAGAAGTAACAGGGGATTTTCCTTTGGATGTTACTCCTGCGCACCAAGCAGTAGGAGCAGAGGAACTAAACAACTCTACATCAACAAGCATACCCCAAGTAGACCATGCCCGGGATTGGAGGTATCTCAACATTGGGACACCAACCACAACATCTCAAGGTAGCCAGTTGGGTCTGGGAGCATGATTATCTCCTTGCTGCATTGTCTGACTTTTTGCAAGAGCAAGTCAATGTCTTTGCCTACTCATACAAAGATTTAAAGGGAGTATCAGTTGAGTTCATGGAACATCACATCGATCTGTCTCTGGAAGAAAACCCGGTGATCAGGGTACCATACCGCATGAATCCTAACTATGGTAAGACTGTCCATGCTGATATTCAAAAGGTGGAGCAAGTGGGGTTGATCTACCCTGTTGACTATTTTGAATGGGTCAGTGGCATTGTAGTGGTGCCCAAAAGAGAGATTGTCAAACTTTGTATCTGTGTCCACTCTAGGAGTTTGAATGCAGCCGCACGCATGGATAGGTTCCCTCTCCCCTTCATTGATAGGGTGATAGAAACCATAGCTGGTCATGCTCTATACTCCTTCATGGATGGATACAGTGGGTATAACCAGGTTCGAGTCAGAGAGCAAGATTAGTTAAAGACTACTTTCGTCACCCAATGGGAGACGTATGCTTACCGGATGATTCCCTTTGGTCTGTGCAATGCGCTGGCAACGTTTCAACATCTTGTCACCAAACTCTTCTAGGAGAACATCGAAAAGTTTCTTGAGATATTTTTCAATGACTTCTCGGCTTTCAATGGTAAGGATGCAACTCACATTAAACCTACTGTCCAAACTGATCACATCAATAAGTTGAGGTGGGTTTTTGACAAGTGCAGAGAAGATAGGTTATGCTTAAATCCTAACAAATGCTTCTTCCTCGCCTTCCGAGGTTTTCTCCTTGGCCACATTGTCTCGGCTGAGGGAATGACCACGGACCCAGCAAAGGTGGAGGTGATATTGACCTTGCCTATTCCTTGCACACCCTGAGAAGTGAAGTCCTTTTTGGGACATGTGGGTTATTATAGAATATTCATCCGGTTCTATGCCGACATAGTGGTGGCACTGACGAAACTCCTTTGCCAGGAACAATCTTTTGTCTGGTTTGCACCTCAACAGTAGTAACAGCTGGCATTTAACAATATTAAGGACCATCTAGTGAAGGCGTTGTGGCAACCTCAATGGGCTGTTGTCTTCCATGTACATGTAGATGCAAGTGAGCTGGCAATTGTTGGTGTGATATTGGCCCAACCGGATGAAGGGCACAAACTGGACATACATATGTAGTTCACAAGTAGACAACTCAACGCAACAGAAAGAAACTATAGCACCACTGAATGCAAGGGCTTGGGCATGGTCTATACCATGATAAAGTGCGAGCATCCTGGGCTGTAAGTTTATTATAATTATTGATCATCAAGCTCTCAAATACTTGTTGAAGAAACCCACGCTTGGGGGGGAGACTGAGCAGATGGATACTTCTTTTCCAAGAGTTTGACTTTGATATCCTAGTGAGAGCAAGCCGATTGCATCAACTTGCAGATTGTTTGTCACCATATCTGTTCAGGTGAAGCAACCATGGGACTTCATGATGACCTACTAAATGCGGGTCTCTTCTGTGTCGGTGTCACGATACTAAAAAATGATTGCCTGTTTGCGGTCGACTGCTTTCCACTATGGTATGTAAACATTGTACATTTGTTGTCTACTGGTGAGTTCCCCAAAGAGCTAACCTTAGCACAAAAGTGGAGACTGATTGTTTAGGCTGCTCCTTTCAAATTGATTGCAAGATAGCAGTATAAGCTAGGGAAAGACCACATCTCAAGGCAGTGTGTGCTCCCTCACGAAACACAAGCCATCCAATTGGGTGGAGGCTAAGGCCATGAAAACATACACTACACAAGTCGTGGCCTCATTCTTGTATGATCAAGTCATCTCTAGGTTTGGATGTCTTAAGGAATTGATGAGTGAAAGAGGTACCTATTTTCCCAATGATGCCATCGCTGACCTCATCACCCAACTACAACTCATTCACAAAACATCTAGCTCATACTACCCTCAAGCCAATGGCTTGGCTGAGAGCTCCAATCAGACATGTCTCATATTGTGTCTCATTTAAGTCTTCATTCCTTGATGGATTGGGATGTTCTACTACTAGCCGCCCTTTTTGCCTACATGATAGCATACAAGGTGAGCACTGGGTACACCACTTCAACTGGTTATCACGGTGACAACCTTGTCACCCCGTTTCACTATGATCACTCTTCTCTTCACTGGGTCATCCTAGTGACAACCTTGTCCCCACGTTTCACCATGAACACTCTTGTCACCCACTCCATCCCCTTTCACCCTGTTCACACACTCTTCACTCTGTTCACCTTGGTTATCACATGATGACCTTGTCACCCCGTTTCACCATGAACACTCTTGTCACCCACTCCATCCCCTTTCACCCTTTCACCCAATCTTCACTCTTTTCACCTTGGTTATCACGGTGACAACCTTGTCACCTTGTTTCACCATGATCACTCTTGTCACTGGGTCATTCTAGTGACAACCTTGTCACCTCGATTCACCATGAATACTCTTGTCACCACTCCATCCCTTTTCACCTATTCACACACTCTTCACTCTTTTCACCTTGGTTATCACATAACAACCTTGTCACCCCGTTTCACCATAGTCACTCTCAGTCACTCTCACACTTGGTCTTCCCAGTGACAAGGTGACAACCTATTTCCCCATGACACTCTTGTCCCCTTGGTCTTCCAATGACAACCTTGTCACCCCAATTCTCTATGCTCACTCTCATCACCTGGTCTTCCCATTGGCAAGTTGTCACTGCGTTTTGCCATGATCACTCTTGTCGCTTGGACTTTTTAGTGACAACCTTGTCACCCCATTTTGCCATGATCACTCTTGTTGCTTGGACTTTCTACTAACAACCTTGTAACCCCATATCACCATGGACGCTATTGTCACTTGGTCATTCTAGTGACATCCTTGTCACCCCCTTTCACCATGGTCAACTTAGTTATCTCCTTGTCAATGGTCACCCTAGTGACAACCTTGTCACCTTGTCATCCCAGTGACAACCTTGTCACCTCGTCATCCCTTTGAACACCTTGTCACTTGGTCATCCTTAATCGTCACCTTGTTATCCCAGTGAAAACCTCGTCACCTTGTTATCCCAGTGACAACCTCGTCATCCCATTGACAATATCGTCACTCGGTCATATTAGTGACCACCTTGTCACCTCGTCATCCCAGTGACCATTCGTCAACTCTTGGAACAACTCTTTGCTATTTTCGGGATACTCGCTAAGATTGGCAAGCTCTCGCTATGTTTAGCAATCTCTTGCTAATTAGGGATAAAGTTGGCTATTTTTGTTTTAGCCTCGCTATTTTTAGCTCACCCCCCTCTATTTCACCACCACTCAAGATTTGTGTTCTCTCTTGCACCATTTGGCAGCCCGCGTGCCTCCCTATCATCATCTTCTTCCACCCACCTCCTTGCTCCACTCTCTTCCCTCCCCTTGCACCACCGCCCCCCTAATCCACCCTCTTCCCTCCCCTTGCGCCACCCTCCCTATCCTACGCACATCCCCCCTCTCTCCCTCTTGGCCTCCCCTCCCCTCTCTCGCCTCTCCTATGCAGCCCCCCCTCCCTCTCTCACCTCTCCTCCACAGCCCCCCCTCCCTCTCTCACCTCCCCTATCTCGCCTCTCCTATGCAGCCCCCTTTCCTCTCCTACACAGGCCCCCCCCCCCCTCCTCACCTTTTCTATGCTTCTCGCCTCTCCTACACAGCCCCCTCCTCACTCTCTCAACCTCCTCTCCGCCCTCACCTCTCCATTGCGCACCCCCCCTCCCTCTCGTGCCTCTCCTACAATCAGCCTCCCCCCTCCCTCTCTCGCCTCTCCTACAAGCAGCCCCCCCCCCCTCCCTCCCTCGCCTCTCCATCACGCAACCTCCCCCCCCCCCTCTCGCCTCTCCCACACACATCCCCTCTCTCAGCCTCTCCTATGTGCACCGCCCTCTTGCCCTCTTGCCCTCTTGCATCACCTAGCCATCCCTTCACACATTCTCCTCACCTATCCTACCTCCTCACCTTTCCTATGGCACTCCCCCTCAACTCAGGAGGGGTCATGCCAAAATCTAAAAAGAAGTACAAGCTTCTTCTACCTAAGGATACCCTCTTTATTTCGTTCTATGCTATGAGTTCCAAGGCTCATCTTGATCCCACACCTGGGCGTTCTCCACTCCCCATGCAGGTTTCCTAGAGCAAACCTTCTAGGAACTCCCCCGGAGACATTCCACGTCAAAACGCCCTCGAGTAGATGCTCGACCAAATATCATAGTGATTTCAGATGAGGATCGTGTCCATGCATCACAGGGGGCTTCACCCATCTCATCTCGCAGTGCTTCAGCATCCAGTTTGGATCACAATGGTTTGGACTATACTCCTCTAGCAAGATCTCATGCCCTCAACGACACCTCCCCTTCTCATCCCACGTTGACTCATTCCACGGTGAAGGTTGCCTTTAAACTCTTGCTTGATCCCAATCCCTCACTCTCATCTATTTTATCCTCCTCAAAGATTGGGGCATTGTCCCTCTCATAGTTTGACAAAGTGGTTTTTCCCTTGGTGGATGGGAAGATGTGCATGACACTCTTACACCTGCTCTGGTGTCATCTTATCTTCACCTTCCCCACTCTGCCAGTCTAGCCTGCTTTTGGGGAGTCACAATTGCTTCTCTCCTTCCTTACACAATGTAAATCTCAACGGCAGGGACACAAGTGTCGCAAAGCAATCTATGGGAAAAGCAAGGAGGCCATACTCACTTGATACCTCTTCTTGAACATATATTCAGCACCAGGTCATTTTTTCATCACCAAGGGTATTCGGCTAGCCCTCCACGCCCTTTTCATCACCCAACTGTGCCGTACGACTTAGCTGCAATCTTTTGCTCCACATTTTGAAGTATTGTATGCAAGCATCAAGGTACACATACTTGCACATGTGGCCCCCATCTTACATACTTTTTGCATCAGTGGAGTGCAGCTTGCCCTTGCCCTCCGACACATCTTCTTCCTTCACCTCCGACCTTCACGTCTCCTATAGGTGTTGCCACCCCTCCACCTTCCTCTCTTATTATCCCTTCCATCTCTTCAGCTTCCCCCACTCTTCCATCTTACTTCCCTACTCTCCATCCTACCCCTGTACCTCCTCCTACCACCTGTCCTCCGTCCCCTAATCTCCATCCCTCCCCTATGGCATCCCCACTTCTTCCACTACTAGGATGTCTCCAGTAGGTGATTGATGTCCAAGATACTCCTCCAGTGGGGTCAGGGGGCCAAGTGATAGCAATTCTCTCAGCAAGAATAGGATCAGAGACGATTGTATGGCCATTGCGCATCCGTTCTCCTATATGTTCGGTCACTTATCCCATCATTGCCTCCTCCATCCATGATGATTCTGCAGCTCTTCTGGTGTCCTCAAAGGACCAGTTTGTTCCACTTTCCCTACCACTCATTGAGTCTATGGAGGTACTTCCCCCTATAGGGCACCATTGGATCAGGCATCTAGTGGTTTTGATCTTTCTTTGGCATTGCTCCTCTCAGTGTGGTGTTTGCTCCCTCATCAAGATAGCATGCTCCTTCTCTCCCCTTGGTGGTAAATTCCTCAGCTCCTATAGTTATTTCCCCTCGGTGACACACCGGACAGGGCCACCTGACACAATTGCACCTCGAGTAGGTGTCCCACTGTTTTTGTAGCTACTTTCTTATCCCTTGAGGCTGGCTTTCCTCCTCTCCAAGCGAACGATATGCTAGACCTCTATATTGCAGCATCCTTGAGACAATCATTCTCCATTGATGCACAGAGCCAGGTGCAGACTCAGGATTACCAGAAACTCCTTCATGAGCTCAAGCACTCACGCTCTCTCGTGGTGGATATGGAGGAGGATATTGACCAGGTCTTAACAATTTTGTTGTGCAACGCCTTGATAGTTGGATCTATCATATCTACAGCTCTTGCATGCATTCTTAGTATGGATTCCCTCACCCTTGTGGAGGATTTTGACAAATTGGAAGATCACTCCATGGTAGGGGTTTTTGAGGACTTTGGTCAGATCCTTGACTAGGCAGACAAGTTGACCTATGTGGACCACTATGTTTCGGCGAAGCAATCCATTCACATGGCATAGCGGATCGTTGATGACACGTTTACTCAGCTTGGTGCAATGCTTCTCAACCCCACAGGGCATATTCAATGCATATTATTCCAGATGCAACAACTTTGGTTGGAATACGAGCGTCCCACACACACACAGTAGTAGGAATGGGAGTCACAGCTTATAGCAAAAGAGGCACTCTAACACAAAGAACAAGAAGATCTTAACAAGCAATAACGCTTAGAGCAAGAGGGATGGGGAAGACAGACACTCATATCTCAGCTAGTAGCATTGCACGAAGAGTGTACTAGGCTTGAGGAACGCCATACATTGGAGCATGCCGCCGCTGAAATCAAAACAGAGCTTGCAAACATGACCACGTGCAATGCCTCTCTTGAGACATCGCATCAACCCATGCAACAACTACTTTCCTATCTGCAAGATGAGCTCGCTCTTCTCTAATCGCGCCATGATCACTACCGGTCGGCCTATCATCGATATAAGGAAAAGTATGAGAACTTATGGAATATCATGAATACAATTGAGGAGGAGTAGGACAATACAAGATCGGGAGGATCTGCAGCTCCATGAGGCTCTCTGGGCATGAGACTTGGTTTTCCTTCTGATCGGAGAGCTCTCACTTTTGTATATACATGATCGGGAGTATCTGCAGCTCCATGAGGCTCTCTGGGCATGAGACTTGATTTTCCTTCTGATCAGAGAGCTCTCACTTTTGTATATAGGAGTTTTTGGTTTACTGTTCTCTTGATCCAGCAAGCATTTGCTCCTAGACATGTTTTTGGATAAGGGAAAGTATGAGAACTTATGGAATATCATGGATACAATTGAGGAGAAGTAGGACAATACACGATTGGGAGGATCTGCAGCTCCATGAGGCTCTTTGGGCATGAGACTTGATTTTCCTTTTGATCGGAGAGCTCTCACTTTTGTATATAGGAGTTTGGTTTACTGTTCTCTTGATCTAGCAAGCATTTGCTCCTAGACATGTTTTTCTTTGGAGATGTCTGAGGTGATACAAGGGTCTTTTTCCTCGGTGATGTACATGGGACTTATTGTTTCACATGGTAGATGTGCATAGCAAGTGTCATATTTTAATTTTGAGTTGTTTTCATCGATTCTAAGGCCATGAGTATACTCTACATACTCTTCTATTTTGTTTATGTTTCCTCTATCAGGTAGTGAGACATTGCTTTATTTTGTTTGGTGCTATGGGGCCACGAGCCCTAGTAATTTTTAAAGGTGACACCCTTGTACTCTCCTTCACTCATGGGACAACCTTGTACTCTACTACACTTGTGGAAAAGATTTTGACCCATTCACCGGGACAGCGAATGAAAGTGGGCGGGGGAACTATTGCAAATATTCAAGTTCAAGCATTCAAGCTCAAGCCATTCCAACCAGGTGACAACTATGTTAGTGAGCTGACCAGGTGACAATGATATTGGTGAGCTGAACAGATGACAACTATGTCAGCGAGCTGACTAGGTCACAACTACATTGGCAAGCGAACAAGGTGACAACTATGTCGCCATGTCAAACAGGCGACGACGACTATGCCAACTAGAGATAACTATGGTCACTTGTGTACCACGGCGAGATCTCTTGCGAGTCCACCTAAGTGATCATGTCAGAACTATGTCAATGGGGCTGCAGAGGGGCAGCTAGCCAGGAGCTCACATGGAGAAGATAAATGCTTACCGAAGGAGTCAGAGGGCTAAGTAGCACACAGCGGGCCACAGAGAGGTGCACATGGGATAATCATATCTCCAATTGGGAGGGGGATGGAAAGAAAAGTGGTTGAAGCCATGAAGAGTCCTAGGGGTGGAACGGCTAAGAGACACAGAGCCACCACCAATGGGAAGAAGGGGATAAGATTCTCAGCTAGAGAAAGGGACCATCCATGGGAGCAGAGGGGATGAAGGGGTGGGGAAAGAAGGGAAAGGTTAATTCTATGATTGTAAGGGGAACATGAGAGTGACAAGGAGGTTGGAGGCCGAGGAGCTCTCCTAGTGTGAAATTGTGGTTTCCTATGGTGTACGTCTCTTCTACTCTGAATACTATGCTTCCCTCCATCTCTGTAGCTCTCCTTCACCCCATGTAATTCCCTCTTTATCCCACTTCACTTGGTATAACGGTCCCTGTGTCATGTGGATTGAGTTCTCTTTCCTTCATGTTAAAGGATGGCTCTTGTAACGTTGTTTTGCTAGGCTTTCATCACTCTTGCACTTGCGTACACCTTCGGTGACACCATCGTCCTCATGCATTCTGTCGTTAACAACATGGTCCTGCATGCACGACACCAGTGTCACTTCGCTAATTTCTCCTCACACTAGTGGCCCCAGGCCTCTGGTAATACTTTTGAAAGTGGAAGGATCCCCCCCCTCAGACAAGCACGCACACCGCAAGATGTGATCCTTCCCCAACTTGTATGATTGATGTGCAATCAATTTGAAAGGTGCGGCTTGTGTGTCAGCCCTTGAGAAAAGTGACCGGTGGACAATAGTTGAACTACATTAGCATACCATGGTGGACAGAAATTTACAGAAAACAAGCATTCATCCATAAGTGAAGCAACTCCAAAAAGTCCAACATCTAGCAATTCATCCTCCACACTAGTGGCTGCTTTCCCTAAATATATCCATGACAAGTGGTCTGTAGTCTGATGTTATGTTGAAGGAACAAATGGAGAAAGGTTATGAACACAAGTTATAAGAAGTGGTCACACAGAAACTCTAATAGAATGCTCTATCAAATGAAAGTACAAGTACTTGGTATATATATAGTACCAAAGCACTATACTAGAAAATAGACTAAGGCCTAGTCTACCCTACACCATCATATCATTGTATGTGTCTACAAATCCCCCCTCAATGATATGGCTGAAGTACTCTAGAATAATCTCAGAAGTACCTGCTATACCTTTTTTTTTTTTTCCATGAAAAAGACTTCTATTAAGTAAGAACAAAAACCCGCGAGAGCAAGCTCAAAGCGGAATACATCATGAAATCATGAGGATAAATAAAAACCCCTCAGAGTGAGGTGGGAAAAAACCAAGGCTGAGGCTGAAAGTGCCATCTCAACCCTGTAGTAGTTTAAGAGAAGAAAGGAGAATCCTTCCATTCCCTGAAGAAAGAAGCCCTCCTAGCTAAGGCTACATGGGAGTCCCCCTGCATACCCATCCATACGGCCATCAGAGTGTGTACGATGTCTATTCAGATACTAGCCAATGTATGTGAGGGATGAACCTGAGTACCCTCCATAGCCTCTGTGCATCTGGCTCTCCAGATATGCCAGGCTGCTATGCTCGCTAGAATCTCCCAAGAAGTATCCACAGAGGCATGTACAGCTGTAAACGGACGGCATGGTACCACATCCAACGAGCAAGACTCAATCCGATTACGTCGAACTGAAATGGCCCGAGAGGAGTCAACTCCCTCGTAGAAAACCTGAGGTCCTGTAAGAGAAAGCCAAGCCACCGAGCCCCAAGTCATAAAAAGTGGGGAATGGGCAAAGTGACTGAAAATCCTGGCTACCCCCATCCAAATAAATCTCGCCTGTCTGCAATCCCATAAGAAGTACCTACTATACCTGAAGTACCATGGTTGCACAAATTCATCCACATGTTGGTATAGCAACCTATGTGAGTACAAAAGAAACAATGTCATTTTACAACCCCCCTTGACATTGTTGTAATGTCTCTGATCCCCAAGCCATGTTGATTCCATGTGAAAAGAGGTGGCTTTTGAAGATATACGTCACATTGCCCTCAATAGAACCATAGATAAGGTCAATGAAGCCATCTGAAATACAATCCCGTATATAGTGATGATGTTTTATAACGTGTTTCATGCGAGCATGAAAGACAAGATTATTGCCAATGCCAATAAAACTCTAGCATTCTTTTTTTTTTGCAAAAAAGAGACTTCTATTAAGTAAGAAAGAAACTCGCTAGAGCAAGCTCTATGCGGAAATACAACATGCTAAGCATGTAATAAAAAACACCTTAGAGGAATGAGGATTTCCAGAGCCTCTGCCAAAAAAATTTCTGCAAGTCAGCCAAAATCTGAAAGTTCTTCCAATGATGAGCTCTAGTAGGCCTCCAACCCCTACAGAGCTGAGTTGGAATTTTTTGGCATTACTAACCGTGTAACAAAAGAAGGGGATGCCCTTCTCTCGGTGCCCTTCATCTATCCATTCCCATTCCCTAGGGTCCCACTGCAAAAACTTAATTGGGACACCTCCATAGAGCCACAGACTCCATGAGCCCAGGGTGATGAGAAGCGGGTCAGAATCCAAGTACCAGTGTGAAAGAGAGCCATGCTCCATGAAGCCCACTATCCTGACTGGCTGAAACAGTACCTCCAACAAGATATCGTTTGTGGATCTGGATAGCCTGCCCCCCGGAAAAACATCAAAGACTAAGGCATCCTCATGTGTGTCATGAAAAGCAATCACCTGTAAAGGAACTCCCAGCTTGGAAAATGCTCCCATCCAGGTGGAGTAAGTAATAGGCATGTCATCTGTGTCCACCCAAATCCAAGGGCAAGGCTACATCAATCTATCCGACTCTCCTTGTACTCCCTCTAATATTAAGAACCATCTGGGCTTGTCGGAGGAGGCTTCCTAAAGGCTTTCCATGCTCCCACAGTAGATGCAGGGTCCCTCTCCCATCTTGGCCACTGCATGTAGGGAGAAGCTCCAAGTGGTCTGCCATGCTCATCCTAAATCCTATCATTCCACATGATAGGCTGCCTTTCAATCTCTTCACGGGTGGATGGGGGAATCCTGCGAAGAGTACTCCAAAAGTTAGCCCATGCTTTCAGGATAGCAACCATAAGAGGGGAAGAGGGAGATATGAGGTGGGCTGTGGTGAAAACCCATCTGGTAATGTGTGTCCAATGCTCTCCTAAAGTGGGCGTGCGAGACTGTATGCATCTGATAAAGAAATCCTTCCAAGGCTCTTGCCGTGGCATAAGTCCTCTCACTACGACCTTGTAGAGTGAAGCTCTGCACTGTAGATCCGAGTCGATGATATTCAAACCCCCTTCTCTTGTAGGAAGAATCAAGGTCTTCCAAGCCACCCTGGCTATAACATCAGATGTGCCATCTAGACCACTCCATAAAAAGTTTCGTACAGGCCTCTTAAGTTAAGTGATACAATCCCTAGAGTGGCACCAACAAGAGCAAACAAACCAAGCTATGGCTAGAAGAACCTGGTTAAGCACCACCACCCTAGAAGCCAAGTCAAGTTTGGTTGAGCTCCAGAAAAGGAGCTTTCTTATGATGCTCTCCAGCACTGGAGTAAACTGTTGTGAGGGAGAGATGCCCACCCCAACCTGGCAGCCCAAATATCTAATGGAGACGCCCGTGTGTACCCAAGTGAAGCCAAAATCAATACCCCAATCCGGGGTGTCATCATCGCAAATCCAAAAACCATTGGATTTATGCCAATTAATGTGTGCACCTGTAGCTGTGCAAAATAAATCCAAGGCTTAAATCCAAGGCTGTCCGGAAGGAAGTGAGCATCCTCAGGGAGGCATCCAAAAAAACAGCCGTGTCATCTGCCAACTCATTATCTAGGACCTCTTCTTCCCGGCGGATAGGAAGCCTCAGCCCATAAATATCAGCTTGAGATCTAATGTAGATACTCATAGCTTCCGCTACAAACAAAAAAAGAAAAGGGGCAAGAGGACATCCCTGGCGGACTGATCTGGAAATCTAAAACCTGTCCTCTCTTACCCCCCCCAATGAGCACCTGGCTATGGGCTGATCTGTAAAGAGAGGATACTCCTCTAATCCATGCATGTGAAAAACCAAAGCGAGATAGAGTACGCTCTAAAATCCCAGTCTACTCTGTCGTAAGCTTTCTCAAAGTCCAAGAGTAGAATGGCCAATCTGTGGCAACTCTGCATGGCCCACATTCTGAGCCCTCCCAAAATGAGAAAATATTATTAAAAATACTTCTGCCATGCACAAACCCTGTCTGCGTGTCATGAATCAAATTTGGAAGAAAAACTTGTAGCTGTAGACTGATGGTTTTCGCCATAATCTTGTAAAAGGTGCCCAATAGAGTGATGGGTCTCCATTGAGACACAAGATTCCTATTACCCCCCTTTGGAATGAGATGAATGAGACCATCTGTAAGTGAGTCTGGCATCTCACCAGAGTCCCACATGCCCTACAGGGCTGATGTAATGTGATCACCAATCTGCTCCCAAAAAGTAATAAAAAAGGAAAGGGTAAGTCCATCCAAACCTGGGCACTTGCCCTGTGAAGGGCAAGTAATGCAGTCTTGAATTCTGCATTGGTGAAAGATGCATCCAAAGAAACATACATCTCATCCTTCACCAATATAGGGATACACTGCCAAATAACCTCTCTGGCATCATCTATAGCTTGTATGCCCGGATCTGCAGTAAGAAGGGTTGCAAAAAAATCTGAGCATGACAACATCAGGATCTGATTGTAACACCCCGTCTGAGTCAACAAGCTACGAGACACTATCTCTACTATGTCTGGGCCCATGAGTAGAGAAAAAGTGTTTGTTGACCCTGCCACCCATATGAATCCAAAAGGATTCCCGAGCATGAAAGGCATATTCTGCTCTTTGATCCAACAATGTTTGCATATGAGCCCTTGCTACAGCAAGGCGCACCTGAATCCAAGCATCTGTGGGCCTCTTTTGCTCTTCCCTCTGAAGGGATGCTAACTGCTGGCATATACCAATCTCGCAACTCCTAGAATTAGCGGCTGTATGATAATAGTCACTAATTCCGGATAAGGCTGCAGTTACCTGAGATGGGCGGACAGCTCCACCCTGTATGTGAGAAACCCAAATCTATAAAATATCCTCCGTGAGGCTCTCCTCGGCATGAAAAGAATCTGGAACCCTGACACTGGCAGAGCGTCCTCTCCGATGAGGCTCAAGAATCTGCAACACCACTGGAAAATGATCTGAGGTGGAAACCCCATTAGAAATGCATACAGATCCTCCTCTGTCAAGTGCCCAATCGTCTACATAAAATCTATCAATACGTGCATGGATGGACATGTGTATTCTCCTGTTCAACCAAGAGTATAGGAGTGACTGTGGCATAACATGAAAGGCATCATCCAACCAAGTGTCCCTGCCACTGTACTCAAAGAGAAAGGCATCCCAAGCTGCCCTCTCCAAAGAATGAATTCCACCCTGTCTGCCTCCCTTTTTGTGTGAAGGCAACTCAACCATGTTGAAGTCGCCACCAATGATCCAAGAATCTGGGGGACGAGCATTTTCCGAGCGAAATCTTCCGAGCATCCGAGCGAAGGAAAAAAAAAGCTTCTAACTATGCAAAAATATGACAAAAATGAATCAGAAGAAAACATAGTTTCACTTAGAAATATGAAAAGTATTATACGAATGCCTATTTTATACACGAATATTTATGTGAATCTTTGGGAATGGTGAGAACATAATGGGATGGCTTTTGAAGAAACCCACATGTAGAGTAGACTTCTCTATGAAAATTCCCTTATGATCCTTCTTACAACTTTTTACTTAATAGGTGCTGACATTGAAAAACCTCTCTCACCCTATCTTCATGAAAGGGTTTCTCCAAAGAAAACTCATTGAAGCAAGCCATCAAGGTAGTTTCGCCAGCGAAACCCCTTTGAACAAGGTCTTTCAAGGTAGTTTCGCTGGCGAAACTACCTTGGACAACACTTTTAAAAGTGACATAACTTTCACATCCAATGTCCAAATATAGTCATTCAGCCACTCAAATTGATCGGAAAACCCCATTTGAGCACATCTATGGGGTTATATTTTGGAAAAACTTGCATATATAGTATTAAATATTACATGTATTTTATGAGAGTGATATATAAGCCCAAGTTAATACTTATTTACAGTAATTTTAAACTTCTATAGAAACATGTCCATAAATATATTGTTATTAATACTATAAAAACACTTGAAAGATATTGCCATATGATATAAATGTGTTTAATAGGTAATTATTTATGTATAATATTATTATGTTGAGAGTGATTATGAGGGATGTTTCTTAAATGAATTATTTTTCAATACTTTTTTAAGGTAATAACAAGGGTACAAAGGGATGTCTATGAATAAGAAGATTTATGTTATGTAAAAATGAATGAGTGACTAGTTTGAATATTTTTATGATAAAGGGATCTAGTTCTAATGAAAATAAAAGTGTAAAAACCATGTTTCCTAAAGAAATACTATTTTTAAAATCTCTTGAAAAACACGCTCGTATAAACTTACTCATAGGTTTTTGCTCGTAAAATTGACGCATCCAAGAATCTGCAATGGGGGCCCAAGAGAGTAACTCCTTCCAAAAGGAGATCCGCTCCCCTCTGTTGTTGGGAGCATAAAGATTGAGAAGACCAATCTTATGCCCTCCAATCAAAATAATGATCCATTGAGCTCTAGAGGGGGAGATAATACCATGACCAACAACCAAGGGGAGAATAGAAGGAGAGACCGAAATGCAAGTACCTCCCCTTGTGCCCATAGAAGGCGACTAGAAGGTATGTCCTAAAAGCAGTTTGCCAGATTTAGAGCAATCACTGGCATCCAACTTGTGTTCCTAGATAAAAAGGATATCAATAGCACCTCTAGTGACACCTGGATGAAGCTGATTCCGGATCAGCTGCCTACGGCGACGGTGTGGAACTCTGCCTAGGCCCTGTATGTTCTAGCTGACTATCCTCATCGATAGGAGGATGTTGGATGGAAAGGCTTACCTGATCTAGTAGAGGAGACCAGCTTCCCCTGGGCCGAAACACTCTTGTTGAGGGCAAGAAACTCAACAGGTGAAAGGATCCCCACACCTAATGAAGGGGAGGCCCTATCAAAAGGAATCCCAAATATCGGGACCCCTAAGGTGGAGGGCACAAAATCCTCATCATCCATGAAAGTAGCCGACTCTGCCAGTGCCGAAAAAGAGTTCCTGATAAGCAAGTATGATTGAGGAGTGCGAAGAAGACCTGCACTCATGGTAGATGGAGAAGAAGGACCTGCCAGGCCTCTATCAGCAGAACTAGAGCTGGGGGCTGAGGAGGCCTGTGGCTGGGGTGAAGAGGAATCTAGAAACCTCATCTCTGCCTGCACTTTCTCGGTTGTCCTGACTATGGCAGGAACAGTCTGCGGGAAAGAAGTACCTGTAGCCCCCTCATGGTCAGAAACCAAGGTGACTGGGGCTGGTGCATCTGAAGGCCCCTCCTGGTGTGCAGCCGTCGTGTCTAGGGCTGCAGCAACATCCACCTCTAGAGTCTGGAATGTGTCTGTGTGAACAAGATCAAAGGTCTCCTCCTGAGGTTAGGGAGCTGCTTTGATAGCTCTCAACCATGTGTGCTACGGGCATTGGGTGCCTTGCTGCCCCTGGTGGTCCTGGGGTGTGCGAAGCAAGGCGCCCTGCTACTCCTGGTGGTCCTAGATTGCGCGGTACAGGGTGCTGAGGAGGTGCAGTCAGGGTAGTACGTGAAGGAGCTGCACGAGAAGACCTCTTGTGTCTTTTTCTCTTCCTTGGGTAGTCTCTAGCAAAGTGCCCAAGGGTCCTGCAAATCCTGCACTGGTCCTGTCTACTTGAAATCTCGACTCTCTATTAAAAGAGAGAGCCATTTGGACGCTGAAGCATGATGTGGTCATCTGAGATGTTAGGGTCAGAAACAATGACCCTAACACGAGGCACCCCGTCTACACTAATTGCCTCTACTGTGGAAGAAGGCATGCCAGGAAGGCAGGGGATCTCAGTAACCACTCCAAATGTGGCTCCGATAGTGGCAAGCAGTCAATGGTAGACCTGAGGAAGACCAATAAATCTAATGAACAGCGATGTGACCTACCTGTCCTCCTCAATCGAATCAAAGCCCAAGGTGTAGCGTAAAAGAAAGATCCTCCTCGAACCCAAAGCTAGGGGATTAGCTTTGAGAACAAAAGTTGTGGACTCTTGGGAGTCGAAAACCACTTGGAAGAATCCACATCCCAGAATTCGAATATCCCTGAGGTGTGGGGCGAGATCTCCTGGTAATGCCGCTAGCATCCAGTCTCTAGCCTATGATCTGCAAGGGTGTGACCCAAAGATGCGGGTGAAAAGTGATGTGGAGCCCTCTAATTCCACATTTTTCTTGAGCTGCTTCAACTCATCTTCTGAAAAAATGATTGTTCTCACGGCCTGTGGAAGTGGACGAAGATTGGCTGAATGGGGATCCATTCGCCAATCGATGTGAAAAGGCCGATTCCAACACTGAAAAAAAGCTCTGTCCGTGAAACTACTGCCCAAGATGCCCTGGAACATGGGTGCAGGAAGAAGGAGAAAGAGAGGGTAGGAGAGAGGGGAAGGGAAGGAGAGGAAAGACTGAGGGGGGGAGATGGAGGTAGGCTGAAGGGGGAGGCGTAGGGGAGCTGAGCTAGGAAGGAAGGGGGCGGGGAGGGAGAGGGTGGTCGGGGAGGTTTTTTTTTTTTCTTTTTGGTAAGGGGGGGTTAGGAGGGAGGGAGGGGGCTAGCCCCCTCCCCCACCCTCCCTCTCCCCCCCCCCCCCTGCTCTCCCCCCCCTGCCCCCCTCCTAACCCGCCCTCCTTTCCTCTCCCCCATCTGCCAGCCTATTCTGCCCCCCCCCCCCCCCCCCCCCGGTCTGCTTTTCTGCCTCTCCTCCCCCCGACAATCTCTCCGCACCTCGCTCCCCTAGTTGGCTTCCTCCTCCCCCTAGTAGCCTCTTTGCACCTCTTTCCCCCGGCTGGTTCCTCCTCCTTCCCTTCCCCCTGCTTCTCTTTGACATCAATCACATAAGAAAGTTAACCCCTTCATAAAGAGAAAGGAACTTTGATGCATGTGATCTCTCTTTATTGTTACATGTCAATGTTTGATTGGGTGTAGCCATTTTTTGTGAGGTTTAGAGCATTTTTGCACATATGTATCCTACTAGACCCCTAACTTATGCATTTCTCCTTCTTCTTTGGGTTGCCTTCTTCTCTTCCCCTCTGCCCCTCCTTCCTCCTCATTCTCTTCTCTGCCCTCTCCCTTTCTTTTCAGCCCCCCTCCTATCTCTTTAGCCTTCTCCTCCCTTGCCCTTACTTGCTCAGGCAACATATAGAGTGGACGGAGCCTCATTATGTTTGAGTCTACCTTCCCATCTCGATTGGTGATGCCTTAACCTTCAGCCAATCCTTAGCCGCTTACACTAGGCGCAAAAACCGTTACATTCTCAAAAGAGAGCTGCAGTAGCTCAAAAAAGATACAAGCAGGAGAGTTTGACATCACTCTTTGCTTGCATCCATGGGTCCTACCCCTCTAGGTTATAGGCTAAGGACTGAATGCTATCCGCTTTACCGGGATACCTCGTTGGGCACCTCACATATGTTTGTCTACTTGGTTGAGGTTTCTTCCAGGTTGTTTTTGACTCCTTGGACCCATCAATTACAATGGTTCAGGCTAGTCCCTTAGCACTGAGCTCCAGGAGGATTTCCTTGACACCCTTCTCGGTGGGCTTCGAACATGTGGAGGAGGATAGCCAAATGATTTCACTCTTCCTCACATTCCCCGGCCTCCCTTAGGTGTACCATCGACTCTTATCTTCCATTGGAGCCTCTTTCGAAATGATCACCGAGATCCCCCCCCTCCCTGGGATGCCTTCTTCGGCAGTAGAGGCAGTCAGGTCAGACGGGGTACCACGTGTTAGGGTCATTGTCTCCGACTCTAACATCACAAATGACCACATCATGATCCAGCATATAGATGGCTTATTCTTCAGGCAAAGAGTCCAAATCGCTTGGAGATAGGATCCATTATAGGATTTGCAGGACCCCTGGGCACTTTGCCAAAGATTGCCCAAGGAAGAGAAAAACAAAAAGGCCTAAAAGGTCCACGGGTGTAGTGCCTCATAGCACCACCATGGCTAGACCTACTTCACGATATACCACAAATACTACCACTTCTCATGCTGCTGGACCTTCCACCTCTTGTCTAGGACTGTCAGCTATAGTCTCTCGTCTTGGACCTTCTTTTATAGCGCAAACAAGACTGTCAGCACGTCCTATTCTAGTTGTCCCCCGTTGGATACCACTCAGATTTGTTGAGCCAGTTCTACCTCAAGAGACTACTGATGTCGCCATGGACCTTCCCTTACAGGGTAGGAGATATTCTTGTCCTAGTTCCTTGTGTTGATGAGGTTGCTCCTATCCTCCCTTTAGATGTTCATGTGAAGGAGCTTTCTTATATGGAGCAAGCCGTTGCTGAAACCTGTGCCTTACTCTAGGCTAATGCTACTTTTATGGCCAAGCTCCATCAGCAGCCCCCTTTCTCTTTTGCTCCTAGTTCTTCACCTCTTGACAAAGGCAAGGGGATTATCGCTTCTACTCCATCATCTGCAGGGATCCCCTGCACACTTACGCCAGAAGCATCATTCAGAAATTCTTTCGCAGTTTTGGCAGACATGGCAAAGTTTGAGTTAGAGGGGTTTGTACCCTCCACCCTTGGGATGCACCTTGTTCATAATCACTGTGGATAGAACTTCCTCTTGTGCAGGTATGGAAGTGATTTCCCCAGTTGACTTCCCTCCTCTTGATAGGAGGAAGAGGAATATCTCCGCTAGTAGGTCGAGTAGGGTTTTTCATCCAGCCTCTTTCTCTCTCTGATGAGGATTGTCAGTTGGAACATTCAGGGCCTCAGAGGTATACCTCATCGCCACCGTACGCAGTTGATTAGTAACCAACTTTGTCCAAGTGTTACTGGGGGCCCCATTGATATTATCATGATTCAGGAACACAAACTGGATGTTAGGGATTGTGCCAAGTTCGGTAAGCTTCTCTCACCCGCCTTGGGCACCAAGAGAGGTACTTGCATTTTTGTTTCTTCTTTGATGCTACCCTTGGTGATTGGACATGAGTTCCCTCTAGAGCTCAGTGAATCGTTCTTTTGATTGGTGGGCGTAAGGTTGGTTTCTTAACTATACCCTCAACTCAAGAGGGAACTGTGTCCTTCTATGGAAAGAGCTACTTTCTTGGTCATGCATTGTAGAGTCTTGGATCATTGGGGGTGATTTCAACATGGCTGAAATTCCCACAAACAAAAGAGGAGGTAGGGAAGGTGGTATCATTCCCTAGAGAGAGCAGCCTGGGATGCCTTTCTTTTTCGATACAGTGGCAGAGATGTTTGGCATGATGATGCTTTCCACACTCAGCCATAGTCAATCCTATTTTATTGGTTGAATAGGAGGTTACAGATGCCTATCAATGCACGGATTGACAGGTTTTATGTGGATGATTGGGCTTTGGACAAAGGTGGGATAGTATGCATTACACATGGGGTGTCCACTTTAGATCATTTTCCAGTTGTTTTGTTTGTTTCAAATCCTCATGTGAGGAGTCGCTCTATCAGTATCAGGATTCTAGATGCCTTCTATGCAGAGGAGGGTCTCACACATGCAATGTTGCGGACTTCAATATCTCACATGCATGATGGGCAGATTTCCTGTCAGATATAGTTGCAGTGCTCTCAGATATTAGTGACTTTTATCATTCAGTTTCTCGTACCAGGAGAGGTGAGATCCTCAGGCGAAGATAGGTATCTGCCAACAGTTGGATGCTCTTCATAAAGAAGAGCAGAAGAGGCCTATAGATTCTTGGGTTCAAGAGCGCTTTGCTGTAGCGCAAGGGCTCAGCACCAATCACACTGTTAGATCAGAGAGCAGAGTATGCCTTTCATGCCAGAGAGTCACTTTGGACTTAGACGGGAACTAGAGTCAACAAATAGTTTTTCTCTACTCTTGGCCCCAGACATAGTAAGGAGAGCGTTTCATAGCTTGTTTACTCTGATGGAGTTTTTGTTGGAATATGAAGCCAAACTGAGTAAAAAATGAGTATACTAGGTGTCTAGGGGGTGTTTCATAGTCTGGTGAGTCCTATAGATGCCACGTGTCATATTGGGAGTTATCCCATATGCATAGGTGTTCATATGTGTGTGTGCGCTCTTATATAAGAGTTGTACTTGTCTAGTGTCAAATCAATCAAGTATCAAGCTACAAGCTCTTTGGTCTACATGTGAGTACTTTCATTTTGGTTCATTGCTATAGTCATTTCATTTCCATTTCATTATGTCTCTCTTTAAGTATCACTTCCTCTCTCCCTAGTCTACTCTCTCTCTCTCTCTCTCTCTCTCTTTCATGGTAGGAGGCATGGTTGATGGCCATGACTTCCATCTTTGGATCACAGACCCCTTAGGAAAGACGATGTTCCTCATATTTCATATTTTACATTTTGTATCTAGGCATTTTTGGTACTCTATTTCATTTCATTTTGTATCTAGGATTTTTGTAGCCTTTTTTGGCATCTTAGCTGTATTACGATGAGGCCACCTAGTTGGCGCATCGTTGATGATGTATTTTCCTTTCGGATGATTTTGTGTCCCATAGGCCATGTATGGCCTTCTGTGGACCTTTAATAAAATTTCTTTCTTTCTTTCTTTCTTTCTCTCTCTCTCCACCATGTTCCTTCATATGGTATCAGAGCTTGCCTTCCTACCTTCCCCTTCTTCTTGCTCTATCTAGAAAATGAGAGAAGCCCGCAAATGAAAGCTCCCCTCTCCTCTAAGGTAGAGCCTCCCTTCCCTTAGCCTCGCCATGGTTCCTCGCCATCAAGTACTCCGGTGTCCTAGTGATTGCTCCTGGTCCTCGTTTGTGAGTTCAGCTCACTCTTGCATCAGTTCATGGTTCTCCCTCAGCATTGGCGGACATTCCTCGTCAGTTGGTCGCCAAAAACTTGTTTTGGAGCAGGCCACGTCTGTTTTTTGACCTTTTGAGTTCCGATTTTGACGTTTTTTGACATTTTGGCACTGTCCAAACATAAATGACCATGTCCTTTACCATTTCATGAAAAAAATAAATCGATTTGTTGTCCTTATAGTTGTACAGACGTCCGTACGAACCTCTACAGGCAGATGCGCGACAGTGCCAGGAGTCCGTACAACTTGTCAGAAGGTGATTCCGAGTAGTTTTAGGCTACTTTATGGCATTTTTTGCTCAGATTTGGGCTCTCGTGACCTCCACCAGTGATTTGAACTTCTTGAACTTATCCACAAGTCATCTTGACTCTACCAATACTCCGGTACATTGACTTGAGGCTTCCAACAGCGAGGAGTACTCTTTTCACACCTCGTCATCTCCGACATTCCGATATTGCGGTGTTTGATTGTCCCGAATAGTTAAATATCATTTCTATGATCTTGGTACACTTCGGTGACTACTTCGATTGGTGCGCCATCTCTGCTACTCATTGCCTTTCCAAATGCGCATGAGCCACTGAGCTGAGCTGCCCTCACTTTGCTCTTGATTTGTGGGTACACCTGATTTGTTGGTGTTCACGAATCTGATTTGAGCTGCCCACAATTTGCATCTTCAACTGGGAGCTCCCTTGAGTAATTTCGCTCAATTTTTTGAGCCTCTTTTGCGCATTCAGTGACTCTCCGATCAGCACATTGAGAGTCATGATGTGATTGTTGGAATATGAAGCCAAAGTGAGTAAAAAATGAGTGTACTAGTGGTTTTATAGTCTAGTGAGTCTGTTGTACTCAAAGTTTATGGCGACCCACCAAGAGTCACACCTGGGTCACGTCATGGTCACCTCAGCAACATGCCAAGTTGTTAGACCTTGGTCATACCTATTCGCAGCGTGTTCACATGTGTTCACATCTTGGACTTGACATGGACATGACTTGGACATGACATGACTTGACATGGACATGACTTGGACATGACATGGACTTGACATGGATATGACGGAAGCAATACATGACTGAAGAGTGCCAAACCTCAACCTCGACTCACCATGGTCAAAGTCAATCAGAGGGAAGTATGGCGCAATGGTACGCGGGATACACCTGTTGGTGCACATGGGAAGCAGTCCAATAGTTAAGAGGCATAGGTGGTGCACCAACCCTCTCAACCAACTAGTGTCAGGAGCGCAGGAGAACACATGGAGCACGGGATTCACTGGACAGGCTGGAGTGTTGCGGAAGCCATCAAGGACAAAGCGGTCCACAAACGGTGGAATGGTTAAGGATGGCTAAGGGTGCAAGAAGACATCCAATAGGAAGAAGGTGTGGAGATTGGTAGCGGGGGGTGGAGCAGAGGAGGAGAAGGTGAAGTGGGGAAAGGGAAAAGGGGGAAGGGGGACTTTTCGGGGGGGGCGAGAGGCGGGAGTGAAGGAGTGAGAGGCTAGAGTCAAGAGCTCGCCTCGTGTGTATCTTCTGGGAGTGTATCAGTCATCTTGCTTTCTAATGAGTTATGCTACTTCCCATCTCTGCTCGCTACTCTAAAATCTCTTTTCGTTGTGTTCTCCTCCCCTCCTCTCCCTTCACCTGGTACAATGGACCTGTGTCATGTGGTTGAAGTTCTTTGCTGTTCATGTCGAGGGATGGCTTTCATGATGTTGTTCCGCTTTGGTCTTCTCCTTGCTCACATCACTTCAGCACTTGTACCGCTTGCACATAGTTGACACCATCAACAAGCACTCACCTACTACGTACCATCAGTGACACTTATGGCACGTCTTACTCGCTTCTCGCACCAGTGGCCCTAGGCCTTCGGTAATACTTCCGGAAGTGTTAGGAACCCCCCCCCCCTCAGACAGTTTATGGCGATCACGGTGGGACACTGCTGGTGTTGAGTAGCACGAGTGAAGTGGTGATCTAAGGTCCTAGAGAGAGGTCTTATGCCGAGTAGTTCTGAAACATTGAAGGAGCTAGTGAGAGAACTAGGAGGTACTTGAGGAGAGTGGAGAAAAGACTTCCGGAAGACCAAACTAGGTACAAGAAGCATTACGTGCGATGTAAGTTTGCGAAGTCCTCAACTCGAGCACAAAGTGAGCCCATTGGAGCAGTAGCCAGAGCAAGTAACTTCATCGACACTCTCATTGAATTGGACCAACAAGAACCCTGGTGGTCAGATCCGGACTCCGGAGAAGAAGAAGTGCAAAGCGGAGAACAGGTGAAAGAAGAGGGTACTAAGGACGAGGCCTCCTCAGGGACTCATCAAGGTCAAGGCAGCCCCTCTCCTCCTCCTACAACGATGTCTTCATCAACCACCTCTTCCACCGGAGTGGTGACTCCATCTACTCCCGCCTCAGCCTCTTGTGGACAAGCTGCTACCTCATCTGTCATGCATAGCTCCGGGCTCCTAGCTAATCCTTCTTCTACATCTATTCCATTGGGGGGTACTTTTGCTCCGGCCATGCCTTTACCTGCCATGATGGTTTCATCTCCCTTTCCATCCACACCGGTGTTTCCTTTTCCACCACCTTCTTCCTTCCCTTCTGCTTACTCATCCATGACTTCAACTCCGTCCCTCTCTTTCCCAAATGCTCTCCCATCCTCTTTCACCCCCACATCTTCCATGTTCTCACCCTTTCCCTCTGCAACACCGAGACCCCCCACTTACGCCCTACCATCTGGGTACACTTCCTCTATGACTACATCAGTAGTGACTTCTCCATTGTGGTCCTCCACAGGAGGGGTTGTCGGGGTGGTCTCATCCTCGGGAGCACCAACACTCATTACAGCCCCATCGGGACTCTCTCCAACTCTTGCATCCTCTCCAACCTCTCGGGTGGGGATGGCCCCCTCTCCAACCTCTCGGGTGGGGATGGCCGTTCTCAGTCCTCCAGACAGAGCTAGACTTCTCGAGCTACTCAACAAGGTCCACGTGAAGACTCAAAAGTTCAAAGGCCACCTCCATGAAGATACGGAAGCTCATGTGAGGAAGTTCCTCACAGCATGTAGAGCTAAAGGTGTGGAGAATGAGCATGCGTTCCTTCACATCTTTCCCACGTCATTGGAGGATGCCGCGGATGTATGGTACAGTCAATTTCCTCCGGACCACTTCTAGACATGGACAGACCTAAGGGAGGAATTCTTATGCACTTTCAAGTTGGAAAAATTCGAACACATGATTGTCCAAGAGTTATCCACTGACACCATGAAGCCTGGAGAGAGCATCTCTGAGATGTACACAAGGATGAGGGTCTTGGCGGCAAAGATGTCGGTGCCACCCAATGACGCCATCATGAAGGGGTGGTTTTTGAAGGCTTTACCCTCCACCATTGCTATAAGGCTGGTTGACAAACTTTCTGAGCATGCCTCACTACAAGAATTTCTGAGGGAAGCGGTGAAGATGGAACGGTCCCAGTTAAGTTTTGCCTCAACACCCGCTCAGACTGCCCAACTTCCGAGAGAAGAGGGCTCACAGGCATTGCAGCAACTCAAGAAGGAATTAGAAGAAATCAAAGAAGGTCTGAAAGACAGAACAAAAGTGGATGGACCGTCACCCTTTGAAGCTCAGATAAGAAGTGGTCTCTGTTGGGATATCTCAAGGTGTTTGCCTCAGGCACACCTTATGTTTCTATGTGTGAGTGCTAGAGGCACAGTTAGGTGCCCACAAGCACAGTTAGGTGGTGGAAAAGCCACATAGGATGATTGAGTGAATCTAGGAGCAGATTGAGGAGATGATTGTGGAGCTTTGAGGTCATCAGTGATGTCAGTGACCTTGTATGAGGTGCCTACTTAAGGACCTCTCTTTTCTTCATTCTATAAGCAAGTATTCTGATTTTGTGTCAACTCTACTCTTTCCTTTCAGTGTTCCAACATGGTATCAGAGCCATTTGATCCCCCTTGAGCCCATTTCTGCCACATCATCATCTTCTTCCTCTTCTTCTTCTTCACCATCTCTCCCTCTTCTTCCAAAAATTTGCTTGAGCTTGTTCTCCTCCGATTCTCACCCATTTCCCACGCCCTTTCTGCTGGAGATCCCTCTTGTTGGGGCAAATTTCAGGCTGTAAGCAATTGACGAAATATGCGCTCTGCTGGTCGCCATTGCACGAAAATCGTTGATTCTTCTTCCTGCGATTTCTCTGCGCCTGCTCCGTCTTTGTCTAATTCCTTTCAGGGCAAGCTTCTCCATACCTAGAGCTACCTTGTGCTGAAATCTGAGCAGCAATGGCTGCATATTGAAGGAGAAAACAGAGAAAAACCAGTCGACTTTGTTCAAGAAGGTGAAGGCGACTCACGCATATTTTCACCTCTTCTTCCCAGAGCATCTACTGTGGTATACCAGCTTTCTTTTGCCTCAGAAAGCCCCCTTTCTTTTGCTTTGAAGAGTGTGATATGAGCCCTCCAAGTTCAGCTCACTAGTTTTGACAGTTTTGACATACTTTTGAAAATGATGCTACATAAAATGCTACTCTAGCATTTATGGTCTTTTGAAGTTTTCAATAACTTCACTACAAGTGTTGCTTCAGTTTTGTTTTGACTTGCTAGACCTGGTTGTTATTGGAAAGTGTTTATTTCATCCACTTCTATGAAGCATGCAAAAAGTAGCATCATTGTTTGAAAACTAGTCACTACTATTTGCTACATCAAGTGCCTATACTTTGGAAGTATTTGAGTTCTTTTTGCCTTGTAAGAGAGATAGACACTGCCCAATATCTGGGTTAGACCCTCTCATGGCTACCTTATATAATCTTGAGAAGTTCAATGGAAAGGGCTTCCATACATGGCAAATGAAGGTAAAATTTGCATTGATGCGGGAGAACTTACGGGGACTTGTCAAACCTACTCCTACCGCTTCTTCTACGGCCTCAAATGTTGGAGAATCTTCAACTCCGACACAACCGGCAAGGGATCCAGCAAGAGAAGAAAAAGCATATGGTATAATTGCTTTAGCTTTGGGTGATGATTACATACATCATATATCTGACTTGGAGTCTCCATCGGAAGCTTGGCAGAAGCTAGACTTGATTTTTGGTGCAAGCTCTCACATATCTAAACTATCACTTAAAATCTCTTTCTTTGAATTAAAGATGGCAAGTGATACTACTTTAGCTGCTCATGTCAACTATATGCGGAGTCTTATGACTCAGTTAGCTTCTATCAGCTCTCCTATCACCCCTGATGATGCTATGGCAGTGCTACTTAAGAGTATGCCTGAAAGTTTTGATCACATTTTTAGCACTTTGAAGAATCTTCCAAATCCTAACCTTGAAGGCATTATCTCAGCTCTCCAAGAAGAAGAAAGACATATGGAGCTAAGGAAAGGCAATGACACTGCTTATGTTATGAAATTCCAGAAGGGCAAGTATACTCCTTGCAATCACTGTGGAAAGACAAATCACCTTTCAAAGGACTGCTTCAAAGTTAATCCATGCAAGCACTGTGGCAAAAACAACCATAGTGAGAAGTTTTGCAAAGCCAAAGCAAAGACAGAGAATGCAAATCTACTTACAGTGAATGAGCCTCCACAAGATGAGGCATCCTTTGAAGATTATGCATTTTAAATCATCTCTATGTATGCTCCAGATCTCTCTTTTTATGTTGAGTCAAGGTACTCAGCCTGGATAGTCCTCCAAAATGAATGAAAATAAACTATTATGTTTTGTGTGTTTTGTAAACACCTCTGGTCACCTTATGATGTAGGCCATGTGTATGTTTTGTTCCATGGTACCTCCTGCAGACATTGTGTGCATGTACATGCAGGGGAGATAACCATTGGAAGGTCTGTTTGTATCCCTTTTTGTTTACCTTACACCCAAGGGAACCCTTGCTAGCATGAGAACCTAGGCATAGATTTATCCTTGACCACCATGAGATGGCATGAGAAACTATGAGACTAGATGTATCCTTGACAGAGCCTGAGGCATTTCCTTGAGGGGGGGTTTGTTGGGATATCTCAAGGTGTTTGCCTCAGGCACACCTTATGTTTCTATGTGTGAGTGCTAGAGGCACAGTTAGGTGCCCACAAGCACAGTTAGGTGGTGGAAAAGCCACATAGGATGATTGAGTGAATCTAGGAGCAGATTGAGGAGATGATTGTGGAGCTTTGAGGTCATCAGTGATGTCAGTGACCTTGTATGAGGTGCCTACTTAAGGACCTCTCTTTTCTTCATTCTATAAGCAAGTATTCTGATTTTGTGTCAACTCTACTCTTTCCTTTCAGTGTTCCAACAGTCTCTGGTGCACCGACTGCAAGGGTTCTGGCCATGGCTACTGGGAATGTCCATCGAAGCATAAGGTACCCGCCCCAACCTCCTTTTGCACATTTTGTGAAATTCATGGACATGATGCCTCCGAGTGTAGGTATCTTAAGGGGTTGAGGAAGCTTCTGCCGGAGTATCCAATTGGGGAGCCACTGGTGGCTACAATCAACAAAGCTGCACCGACCACTTCAGGGCCAGTACCCCTAGCTTCAGCCCCTGTGAAGGCACTTGAACCACCCACCCACCCTATCATTCCACCTCCACTACTTCCTAATCCTCCTAATCCTCCTTTGCTCCAAGCTCCTACTCCTAGTGAATTTGGGGCTCCATACTTCTACCCTCCGCCCTACTATGCACAGTATCAACCACCTATGTCAGGGGGTGGATATGGACCCCCTTATGTTCGCGGTCGACGGGGTGGGTTCCGAGGTGGACGTGGAGGCAGAGGTACCAACTTTCACAGGCCCATCATGTGCTATAGATGTGGCGAGTACGGCCATTACCAAGATGATTGTACACAACCATTTGGGCGACCCTCTTGTACACAGTGCAACACAAATGACCACTACACCAGAGATTGTCCCAATGGCAGAAGGGAATTAACATCGCAAGTCAACATGGTTGACGTAGTAGTGGCGGGGGAGGGTGACAAACCCCATTTGATTGGTGCAGTGTTGGGAGCTGTGACTAGGTCACAAATGAAGGGTGACAGTAGTAAGGATGATTCAACATCAATATCGGAGGCCTCATCACCAACTAATACCAGCTCAGTCACTAGAAGAGCATCCCCACCTCCTTCCTCCAAGGTGGACAGTGGGCACAAGACTACATCGCCCTTGTCCTCTCCTGTAACTGGATTAGAAAGGACCCGAAGGGCCCCACAGCCATCAAGACCTATCAATAGCTCTAAAACTACCTCAGCTCCAAGTGAGCAATCTATGCCTTCAAGGTATCAGGAGGTGATCAGGAGTGTCACCAAAGATCTTCAATCTAGTTCTGAAGATGAAGGAGTCACACCTCAGTTTCCTTCCCGCAAGTCCAAAATAGTGAGGTTTGCAACAGAAGTGACAACTTCAAGGCAAAAACGTGAAGAGTCGCAGGTAGGCCCATCCACCTTCCACTCAGGAAGCACAATGAAGCAAGAGAAGGAAAAAGGGGTGAAGCCTAGTAGTGCCAAAGAAAAGGGGAAATGGGTGATGGGAGAGTCACCACAAGAAATATTGACTGAGAATCCAGAGGCACCTCCTCTCCCTCGCGTAAGCTTCGACCCTCGGCCAGAAGCTCGGCGGATGAAGGCACAAAAGGTTGCTGCTACTGTCCAGCCCTATTCTTTGATGGATGACTTGATGGATTCTAGGCCCAATATCACCTTACGACAACTCTGTCAATTGTCTCCACATATCAAGCATCAGACTATTGCATTTTTGAATCGCATGCCAGGAGGGTGCCAAAGGGGATCTGTTCAGGGCGGACCCACACTAGAGACGGTAACAGTTCAAGATGGAGTAACACCAGACAATTGCTCAGCCTATGCTGCCCTCACATGTGAACAAAGTCCCAAGCTCGCAGTGGAGATCAATGGGGTGGAGCTGAAAGATGTTTTCTTGGATGGTGGGGCAGCAGTAAACATCATGCCGAGAGGTACTCTTCAACAACTAGGTTTGAAATTGACAACTGACGTACATTTCCAAGTACGCATGGCGGATCAACGCAAGGTGAAGCCTATGGGGGCTGTAAAAGGTGTTCACATGAAGATTGGGGGAGTTACATTCCTGTCCAATTTTGTTGTACTTAATATGACGGAGGGTGAGCAGACTTATCCTCTACTTCTTGGTAGACCATGGTTACGCTCAGCAAAGGCCATTCAAGATTGGTCAAGTGATGAAGTTCGACTACCTTTGGGATCCACATCCTTAGAAATAGACATGGTTACTGGAAGGGCCCGCCACCGACCTGTGGAACTTGGGGAAGAGGATTTTGAAGAAGAAGAAGGGGTGGAAGAGGAGCGATGGGCACTTGGGGATTGGCCCCTACAGGAAGAAGAGTTGGTCTATGTGGAGGACTCACCCTTCCAAGGTGAAACCGATGTAACAACGGCACGAGATGTTGGTGAGAGCTTGACGTACTTGTTGGAACATGCTAGACCAGATGAGGAAGAAGCTGTCATCTTGGATTGGATGGGGGCCCTGGGATCCTTAGCCATCAACATGGTGGAGTTGTGTCCAGAAGAGGATCCTGAAGCCCATTTTGGTACTTCACGGAATGCGCAAGAGGTGAGCCAGGAAGCCTCTTCCCCACCTAGTTTGGCTGATCTCATGTATGAACGGATGCCTTTTGGCCTTCTTAATAATCCCCACATGTATCAGCGAATGATGTCCGCAAGTACCAGACCAAGTGGTGGGGAGGCCACCAGGGTGACTCAAAGACAAGACCATGAAGCAGCAATGGAAGCAATGGATGCACACGACATGGATGCCTCACACCAAGAAAATGACCATGGGGTCACAACAGAGGAGGAAGAGGATCCTATGCAAGAAGATGATGAGCGAGCGGAGCATAATGATGGTCCTGAAGAGAACACTCATGAATCTATGGAAGAAGAAGATGACCACATAGATCATGGGCTGGCTGAGCACAATGATGGTATTGGAGAATACACTCATGGATCTGCAGAAGAAGAGGATGACCACCTACTTACTGATGTCATTCAAAGGCAGGAGGTACCGGAAATGACTCTTGGAAGGGTTATTGAATCCATTATGCAATCTGACCAACCTAGGAGGGGTCAAGAGGCAGGACAATTTGAAGGAGCCGTCCACATTCACACTGGAGTCTGGAACTTCAGACCTTCAAGGCAAGCCCACAGCATACAGGGAGAAGAAGATGTCACGGACCTTGTTCTACTCGACTTATATATGTCAGAAGCTGACTCCCCAATGACACAGGAGGTTCATGACACTACATACGAGGTGGTTGGACTACCATATAGAGGAATTCTCAAGCAAGCAAAAAAAGGAAAGAAGAGAATGGGCCCAACTGTTGCCTCTACATTTCAACCATTTCCAGAACACACCCAACTGTCCTATCCGAGCTCTTGGATGGAAGAAGTAGTGGGGAATTTTTCTCTAGATGATTCTCCTACGCACCGAGCAATGGGAGTAGAAGAACCGAACAACTCCACATCAGGAAGCATACCTCAGGTTGACCATGCCAGGGATTGTAGGTATCTGAACATAGGGACAGAAGACCAACCGCGACATCTTAAGGTAGCCAATTGGGTCTGGGAACATGACTATCTCCTTGCTGCATTGTCTGATTTTTTTCAAGAGTATGTTGATGTCTTTGCCTGGTCATATAAGGATTTAAAGGGAGTACCCACTGAGTTCATGGAACATCGCATCGATCTATATCCGGAAGCAGAGCCGGTGATCAGGGGACCATATCGCATGAATCCTAACTATGGCAAGGCTGTCCATGCTGATATTCAAAAGATGGAGCAAGCAGGGTTGATCTACCCTGTTGACTACTCCGAATGGCTTAGTGGCATCGTAGTGGTACCCAAAAGAGAGACTGGAAAACTCCGAGTTTGTGTCGACTATAGGAGTTTGAATACCGCCACACGTCGGGATAGGTTTCCTCTCCCCTTCACTAACAGGGTGCTAGAAACCGTAGGTGGTCATGCTCTCTACTCCTTCATGGATGGATACAGTGGGTATAACCAGGTTCGGGTGCGAGAGCAAGATCAGTTAAAGACTACCTTCGTCACCCAATGGGGAACTTATGCTTACCGGATGATGCCTTTTGGTCTATGCAATGCACCGGCCACGTTTCAACGTCTTGTCACCAAACTCTTCCAAGAGAACATCGGAAAGTTCCTTGAGGTATTCTTGGATGACTTCTCTGTGTTCAATGGTAAGAATGCTTCTCACCTCGAACCTGCTATTCAGACTGATCACATGAGTAAGTTGAGGTGGGTTTTTGATAAGTGCAGAGAAGCTAGGTTGAATCCGGACAAATGCTTCTTCCTCACCTTGCGAGGGGTCCCCCTTGGCCACATCGTCTTAGCTAAGGGAATGACCACGGACCCAGCAAAGGTGGAAGTGATATTGACCTTGCCTATTCCTCGCACACCCAGAGAAGTCAAGTCTTTTTTGGGACATGTGGGTTATTATAGAAGATTCATCAGGTCCTATGCCGACATAGCGGTGGCGTTGACGGAACTCCTTCGGCAGGAGCAGTCCTTCAACTGGTCGGCACCTCAACAACTGGTGTTTGACAACCTCAAGGATCGTCTAGTAAAGGCACCCATCTTGCGGCAACCTCAATGGGATGTCATTTTTCATGTGCATGTAGATGCAAGTGGGCTGGCCATTGGGGCGATATTGGCCCAACCAGATGAAGAGCACAAACTCGACCTACCTGTGTACTTTGCAAGCAGACAACTCGATGGAGCAGAAAGAAACTATAGCACCACTGAACGTGAGGGCTTGGGCATGGTCTATGCCATGACAAAGTATCGGCACTATCTCTTGGGCAGTAAGTTTATCATCATTACTGATCATCAAGCTCTCAAGTACTTACTGAACAAACCAACGCTTGGGGGGAGAGTGAGTAGGTGGATTCTTCTATTTCAAGAGTTTGACTTTGACATCCTAGTGAGAGCAGGCCGATTACATCAACCAGCAAACCACTTGTCAAGGATCTCTTCAGGTGAAGAAGCCATAGGAGTTGATGATGACCTTCCAGATGCGGGCCTCTTCCGTGTCGATGCCACAGTACCAAAAGATGACTGCATGTTTGCTGTGGATTGCTTTCCCCCATGGTATGCAAACATTGTACACTTGTTGTCTACAGGGGAGTTCTCCAAAGGGTTAACTCCAGCACAAAAGCGGAGGCAGATTCTTCAGGCTGCTCCTTTCAAACTGATCGCGGGTCAGCTGTACAAGTTGGGGAAGGACCACATTTTCAGGAGGTGTGTGCTCCCTCATGAAACACAAGCCATCCTTCAGGAGGCTCACTCAGGAATGGGGGGAGGTCATATGGCACCAGAGGCCACTGCTAGAAAGATAATGTGCTCTGGGTTGTGGTGGCCAAAGCTATTCCAAGACTGCTATGCTTATGTGCGCCGCTGTGACTCATGTCAAAGAGGGGGGCCGAAGCCTACCCAACGGGAGTACCTTCCCCTTCAGCCATCCAGCCCTGTACCCCCCTTCTATAGATGGGGATTGGATTTTGTTGGACCCATCTCTCCTGCAACTCGAAGAGGGAACAAGTATGCTCTGATTGCTACTGATTATGGCACTAAATGGGTGGAGGCTAAGGCCGCGAAGACCTACACTGCTCAAGTTGTGGCCTCATTCTTGTATGATCAAATCATTTCTAGGTTTGGATGTCCTGTGGAATTGATGAGTGACAGAGGTACCCACTTTCTCAATGATGTCATCGCTGACCTCATCACCCAACTGCAAATTGTTCACAAGACCTCTAGTTCATACTACCCTCGAGCCAATGGTTTGGCCGAGAGCTCCAATCGGAGCATGTCTCATATTGTGGCTCAGTTATGCCTTCATTCCTTGGCAGATTGGGATATTCTAGCTGCTCTTTTTGCTTACAGAACCACATACAAGGCTAGCACTGGATATTCACCCTTCCAGCTAGTTTACGGCTTGGAGGAGGTTATGCCCTATGAGTTCCACATGAAGACCACTAGGGTCATGGCAGAGATGGATGATAACTTGGAGGCATGCACGCTTGAGAGATTATGGGATCTTGAAGCCTTGGATGAACATCATCGTGAAGCGATCCTGGCTCAGGAAGTCTGGCAAAGAAGGCAGAAGGCATGGCATGACAGAAATCTCAGGAAGAGGGAATTCCAAGTTGGCAGCTTGGTCTTGTTATATTCCAGTAAGTTCCTGAAGCATAAACCCAAATTTGTCAGTGGTTGGACAAGGCCCTTCTTTATCACAAGGATTATTCCCAGTGGAGGGGTTTATTTGGCCACCTTGGAGGGCAAGAAGTTACCAGCACCTGTAAATGGCTCACGGGTAAAGAAGTATCATCCACATTGACTCTCTCTCTTTGGATAAGGATTTCCATTCCTATTAGTTGAATTTTCTATTTATTCAAACCACAACAATGTATTCCCTTTCCTATTAGTTGAATTTTCTATTTATTCAAACCACAACAATGTATTCCCTTTCCTAACCCTGTCAAGCTTCTACTCTCTACCCCGTTGCACTCTTTGGTGAGAGACCAATAAAAACTGAGCTTTCCTTCTCTGGCAAGACGGAGAAAGCCCTTGCCTTCTCTGACACACCCTCCTCCTTAATCCTTCTTCACCTCTCTGTCACTCAGGTTCACCTCTCTGTCACCCATGTTCACCTCCAGGTCACCCCTCTTCACTCCTAGGTCACCCCTGTGCACTCCTATGTCAAATCCCCAAGTTCACCTCTCTGTCACCCATGTTCACCTCCAGGTCACCCTTGTTCACCTCCAGGTCACCCCTGTTCACCTCTAGGTCACCCCTGTTCACTCCTCTGTCAACTCCCCATGTTCACCTCTCTGTCACCCATGTTCACTCCCAGGTCACCCCTGTTCACTCCTATGTCAACTCCCCATGTTCACCTCTCTGTCACCCATGTTCACTCCCAGGTCACCCCTGTTCAGATCACCCCTGTTCACCCCTATGTCAAATCCCCATGTTCACCTCTCTATCACCCATGTTCACCTCCAGGTCACCCCTCTTCACTCCTAGGTCACCCCTGTTCAATCCTATGTCAACTCCACATGTTCACCTCTCTGTCACCGATGTTCACTCCCAGGTCACCCCTGTTCACTCCCAAATCACTCCTGTTCACCCCTATGTCAACTCCCCATGTTCACCTCTCTGTCACCCATGTTCACTCCCAGGTCACCCCTGTTCACTCCTATGTCAACTCCCCATGTTCACCTCTCTGTCACCCCTGTTCACTCCTAGGTCACCCCTGTTCATTCCTAGGTCACCCCTGTTCATTCCTATGTCAAATCCCCATGTTCACCTCTCTGTCACCCATGTTCACCTCCAGGTCACCCCTTTTCACTCCTAGGTCACCCCTGTTCACTCCTATGTCAACTCCCCATGTTCACCTCTCTGTCACCCATGTTCACCTCCAGGTCACCCTTGTTCACTCCCAGGTCACCCCTGTTCACTCCTCTGTCAACTCCCCATGTTCACCTCTCTGTCACCCATGTTCACCTCCAGGTCACCCTTGTTCACTCCCAGGTCACCCCTGTTCACTCCCAGGTCAACTCCCCATGTTCACCTCTCTGTCACCCATGTTCACTCCCAGGTCACCCCTCTTCACTCCTAGGTCACCCCTGTTCACTCCTATGTCAACTCCCCATGTTCACCTCTCTGTCACCCATGTTCACCTCCAGGTCACCCTTGTTCACTCCCAGGTCACCCCTGTTCACTCCTCTGTCAACTCCCCATGTTCACCTCTCTGTCACCCATGTTCACTCCCAGGTCACCCTTGTTCACTCCTATGTCAACTCCCATGTTCACCTCTCTGTCACCCATGTTCACTCCCAGGTCACCCCTGTTCACTCCCAGATCACCCCTGTTCACCCCTATGTCAAATCCCCATGTTCACCTCTCTGTCACCCATGTTCACCTCCAGGTCACCCCTCTTCACTCCTAGGTCACCCCTGTTCACTCCTATGTCAACTCCCCATGTTCACCTCTCTGTCACCGATGTTCACTCCCAGGTCACCCCTGTTCACTCCCAGGTCACTCCTGTTCACCCCTATGTCAACTGCCCATGTTCACCTCTCTGTCACCCATGTTCACTCCCAGGTCACCCCTGTTCACTCTTATGTCAACTCCCCATATTCACCTCTCTCTCACCCATGTTCACTCCCAGGTCACCCCTGTTCACTCCTATGTCAACTCCCCATGTTCACCTCTCTGTCACCCCTGTTCACTCCTAGGTCACCCCTGTTCATTCCTAGGTCACCCTTGTTCATTCCTATGTCAAATCCCCATGTTCACCTCTCTGTCACCCATGTTCACCTCCAGGTCACCCCTCTTCACTCCTAGGTCACCCCTGTTCACTCCTATGTCAACTCCCGATGTTCACCTCTCTGTCACCCATGTTCACCTCCAGGTCACCCTTGTTCACTCCCAGGTCACCCCTGTTCACTCCTCTGTCAACTCCCCATGTTCACCTCTCTGTCACCCATGTTCACCTCCAGGTCACCCTTGTTCACTCCCAGGTCACCCCTGTTCACTCCTCTGTCAACTCCCCATGTTCACCTCTCTATCACCCATGTTCACTCCTAGGTCACCCCTGTTCACTCCTAGGTCACCCCTGTTCACTCCTATGTCAACTCCCCATGTTCACCTCTCTGTCACCCATGTTCACCTCCAGGTCACCCTTGTTCACTCCCAGGTGACCCCTGTTCACTCCTCTGTCAACTCCCCATGTTCACCTCTCTGTCACCCATGTTCACTTCCAGGTCACCCCTGTTCACTCCCAGGTCACCCCTGTTCACTCCTCTGTCAACTCCCCATGTTCACCTCTCTGTCACCCATGTTCACCTCCAGGTCACCCTTGTTCACTCCTAGGTCACCCATGTTCACCTCCAGGTCACCCTTGTTCACTCCTAGGTCACCCCTGTTCACTCCTAGGTCACCCCTGTTCACTCCTATGTCAAATCCCCATGTTCACCTCTCTGTCACCCATGTTCACCTCCAGGTCACCCCTCTTCACTCCTAGGTCACCCCTGTTCACTCCTATGTCAACTCCCCATGTTCACCTCTCTGTCACCCATGTTCACCTCCAGGTCACCCTTGTTCACCTCTAGGTCACCCCTGTTCACTCCTCTGTCAAATCCCCATGTTCACCTCTCTGTCACCCATGTTCACCTCGAGGTCACCCCTCTTCACTCCTAGGTCACCCCTGTTCACTCCTATGTCAACTCCCCATGTTCACCTCTCTGTCACCCATGCTCACCTCCAGGTCACCCTTGTTCACTCCCAGGTCACCCCTGTTCACTCCTCTGTCAACTGCCCATGTTCACCTCTCTGTCACCCATGTTCACCTCCAGATCACCCCTCTTCACTCCTAGGTCACCCCTGTTCACTCCTATGTCAACTCCCCATGTTCACCTCTCTGTCACCCATGTTCACTCCCAGGTCACCCCTGTTCACTCCCAGATCACCCCTGTTCACCCCTATGTCAAATCCCCATGTTCACCTCTCTGTCACCCATGTTCACCTCCAGGTCACCCCTCTTCACTCCTAGGTCACCCTTGTTCACTCCTATGTCAACTCCCCATGTTCACCTCTCTGTCACCCATGTTCACTCCCAGGTCACCCCTGTTCACTCCCAGATCACTCTTGTTCACCCCTATGTCAACTCCCCATGTTCACCTCTCTGTCACCCATGTTCACTCCCAGGTCACCCCTGTTTACTCCTATGTCAACTCCCCATGTTCACCTCTCTGTCACCCCTGTTCACTCCTAGGTCACCCCTGTTCACTCCTATGTTAAATCCCCATGTTCACCTCTCTGTCACCCATGTTCACCTCCAGGTCACCCCTCTTCACTCCTAGGTCACCCCTGTTCACTCCTATGTCAACTCCCCATGTTCACCTCTCTGTCACCCATGTTCACCTCCAGGTCACCCTTGTTCACCTCTAGGTCACCCCTGTTGACTCCTCTGTCAAATCCCCATGTTCACCTCTCTGTCACCCATGTTCACCTCCAGGTCACCCTTGTTCACTCCCAGGTCACCCCTGTTCACTCCTCTGTCAACTCCCCATGTTCACCTCTCTGTCACCCATGTTCACTTCCAGGTCACCCTTGTTCACTCCCAGGTCACCCCTGTTCACTCCTCTGTCAACTCCCCATGTTCACCTCTCTGTCACCCATGTTCACCTCCAGGTCACCCTTGTTCACTCCCAGGTCACCCCTGTTCACTCCTCTGTCAACTTCCCATGTTCACCTCTCTGTCACTCATGTTCACCTCCAGGTCACCCTTGTTCACTCCCAGGTCACCCCTGTTCACTCCTTTGTCAATTCCCCATGTTCACTTCTGTGTCACCCATGTTCACCTCCAGGTCACCCCTGTTCACCTCCAGGTCACCCCTGTTCACTCCTATGTCAACCCCCATGTTGACCTCTCTGTCACCCATGTTCACTCCTAGGTCACCTATGTTCAGTCCCAGGTCACCCCTGTTCACTCCTATGTCAATTCCCCATGTTCACTTCTCTGTCACCCATGTTCACCTCCAGGTCACCCCTGTTCACCTCTAGGTCACCCCTATTCACTCCTATGTCAAACCCCATGTTGACCTCTCTGTCACCCATGTTCACTCCTAGGTCACCTATGTTCACTCCTAGGTCACCCCTGTGCACTCCTAGTTCACCCTTGTTCATTCCTATGTCACCCCCCAAGCTCACTCTCTGTCACCTATGCTCCTCCCTATGTCACCCCTTGTTCCTCCCCTGTTCACCCTAGGTCACCTCTTGCCGCTTTCACCCTCAGTCACCTATGGGCACACCAATGTCACCCCTTGTTCATCCTTGGTTCACCCTTGGTTCATCCCTCCTTCAGCCTCATTCAGCCTCATTCACCTCTATGACACCCTCATCCAATATCCTATACAAGAGAGAGTAAAATTCAAATTCCAATTTTCCCACCGTGTTCATTCAAATATTTCCTCTTGCCCACACCGCTTTTTCTCTCACCTACCCCCTCCCACCAAGGCTATATTTAGACACCAAATTCAGCGTCTGTCCTTTATCTCCCAATTCCAACCAGTGCTATATTTAGCATCTGGCTAAACTCAGCGTGGATCCTTGGGATCAGCTCATCCACCTCCTCCACCGCATCTTGCAGCCCACTCATGCTATTTTTGGCTTACTTTTCTAAGTTTGGATCTCTTGGTTATGTATTTATGGCTGTCCCCCTCCAAACAACGAAACCATACGCAGTCTCCCCTCCAGCGCCTTCTCCTGCAGCCTCCTCCATCGCAATTCTCCTACAGCCTTCTCCTGCAAACTCTCCCTTTATCGCAATCCTCCTGCTGCAGCCTGCAGCCTCCCCTCCAGTGCCTTCTCCTGCAGCCCTCCCTCCATCGCAATTCTCCTGTAGCCTTCTCCTGCAGCTCTCCCTCCATCGCCATCCTACAGCTCTCCCTCCATCGCCATCCTACAGCAGCCCTGCAGCCTCCCCTCCAGCGCCTTCTCCTGCAGCCTCCCTCCATCGCAATTCTCCTCTGCAGCCTTCTCCTGCAGCTCTCCCTCCATCGCCATCCTACAGCTCTCCCTCCATCGCCATCCTACAGCAGGCCTGCATCCTCCCCTCCAGCGCCTTCTCCTGCAGCCCTCCCTCCATCGCAATTCTCCTCCTGCAGCCCTCCCTCCATCGCAATTCTCCTTCTCCCTTCTCGTTATCACCTAACCAGCTCCCCTCCTCACTAGCACCTCGCCAGCCTCCTCTTTGGACCTCGTCATCGACTCCCCTTCTCGTTATCACCTGGCCAGCTCCCCTCCTCACTAGCACCTCGCCAGCTTCCTCTCTGGACCTTGTCATCGACTCCCCTTCTCGTTATCACCTAACCAGCTCCCCTCCTCACTAGCACCTCGCCAGCTTCCTCTCTGGACCTCGTCATCGACTCCCCTTCTCGTTATCACCTGGCTAGCTCCCCTCCTCACTAGCACCTCGCCAGCTTCCTCTCTGGACCTCGTCATCGACTCCCCTTCTGGTTATCACCTGGCCAACTCCCCTCCTCACTAGCACCTCGCCAGTTTCCTTTCTGGACCTCGTCATCGACTCCCCTTCTCGTTATCACCTGGCCAGCTCCCCTCCTCACTAGCACCTCGCCAGCTTCCTCTCTGGACCTCGTCATCGACTCCCCTTCTCGTTATCACCTGGCCAGCTCCCCTCCTCACTAGCACCTCACCAGCTTCCTCTCTGGACCTCGTCATCGACTCCCCTTCTCGTTATCATCTGGCCAACTTCCTTCTTGCCTCGTCATTAACACCCCTTCCTTTCCTGCTTCCTTTCTAGCCTCCGTGCTTCTCCATCAGCTTCCCTTCTCATCACCATCAGCTCCCCCTCTTGTCACCACCTACCCCACTATCTCGTTCTATCTCAGCGGGCTTGTCAACACCTCGACAATAGCCCCCCTACCTCGTCACCAACTCCCCTTCCCTTCCTGCTTCAAGCCCTCGACAACAGCTCCCCTACCTCGTCACCAGCTCCCCTTCCCTTCCTGCTTCCTTTCTTGCCTTGTCATCACTCACCTTCCTGCTTCGTCATCAGCTTCCTCCTGCTTCGTCATTAGCTTTTACTTTACCTCTTGTTCTTCTTCATGCTCGAGAAGAAGTCCAAGTATAAGCCACGGTTGCCCAGAGATAAGCTCTTCATTCCTTTCTATACCGCCATGACGTCTCAGGCAGCCTCTGCAGTAGTGCACATGACCTCACCCATGCCTACAGCCTCAGCAGGGCCGACTACATCAGCTAGGCCGACTTCATCAGCAGAGCTACTTTCATCAGCAAGGCCAACTTCATCGGTAGGGCCGACTTCATTAGCAGGACCGACTTCATTAGTGATGCATTCCCATCTTGGTCCGGAGATCACTATCATCTCCGATGGAGAGCCACCGCAATCAAGACAGCAGCGGGGGGTTCTTTTCCACTCTCAGAGCTCGAGTGCCTCCTCTTCCGACCATGGGGGCTCAGATTACACCCCCTCTGCACGGAGACCACATTCAGAAGGGTCGGGTGGGCCAACGGAGATACAGAGCCCTTCGGTAACCACCCCTCACCTCTCCCACGTTCGGGTTATGTTTAAACCTCTTCTTGATCCGAACCTCAAACTATCCTCCGTATTGACATCTTCCGAGATCCAGACCCTCAGTCTAACTGAGTTCGACAAGGTCATCTTCCCTCCGGTGGATGTGGAACTGTGTACATGATTCATCAGATCTTATGACTATGTCACAGACACTTTTGAGTTCATGGGCTCCAGGCAGCTTCTCACACCCAATTTGGTCTCACAGTACATGGGGCTCCCTGCTCTCCCTATTCAGCCTCCTTCCGACGATTCACCACATCTCCTTTCATTCCTTCCACAGTGCAAACCCAACAGGAGGGGATATGATTGCAAAAAGGTTTTGGAAGGTGGAAGCAGAGAAGCAGTGATCACACGCTACTTCTTCACTCGCTTCTATTCAGCACCCGGGCAACTACATCACGAAAGGTATCCGTCCTGCTCTCAATGCTCTCTTCACCATCACTCAGTATGATTTTGCATCCCTCTTTTATTCAACATTCCGGGCCACTGTTCGAAATCGCACACGCCAAAGCACACACACCTGTACTTGTGGACCTCACCTCACCTACCTCTTGCACCAGTGGCGGGCTGCAACGCCTGCACTTTTTCCTCCACCTTCACATACTTCATCCTCTCCTCACCGCCCACCCTCCGCTCCTATGATCCCCCACTTGAGATCAGCTCCACTGGCCCTTCGTGCGGCCCCAGCATCCTCGGCCTCTGCTGCATCAGTCTCTGTCCTCTCTCCCTCTCCAGTCCCCATTCCCACTCTTGCTCCCCCCACATCTGCATCTCGAGTCCCCATTCCCACTCTTGCTCCCCCCACATCTGCATCTCCAGTCCCCATTCCCACTCTTGCTCCACCCACATCTGTAGCACAGGTTTCTGAGCTATTCCCTCTTGGGCCAGCCTCTGGAGCTTTGCCATCAGTTGCTCATGCAGGAGTCGCCTCTCCATCCATCCCCTTCAAGGCAGATTGTGATTTCCCTGATGATGTTCTTCCTGTCACTCCCCTGCCCTCCTCAGGTCTCACCCACCATGGCAGGACATTACCACTTACCTCACCCGCAGTCATGTGACCATTTCCCCTCCGATCATCTCATCAGGGTCAGTAGGGTGCAAAGATATGCACATTAACCCCCCAACTCAGGGGGATCCCTCGACAGAAGTTACGGCAGCAGGCACCTCTGCCTTGGAATCTCTTGATGGACAGGCATCAGAACGACACAGGTTATTGAACTTGAATCTTACTTTGGGAGCCACTGGTGATGCGAAGACACCACCCCGGGTGTCTCGACGACTGACCCCTGAACCAAGTATGGAGGCTGCTGGTGGACAGGACTTACTGGAAACTCGACCTGGCGAGGTTATTTTTGCTGGGGGTAAGATACCTTTTCCAGCGGATTGTCCTCCACTTCCTCAAAATGATATGTTGGATACCTACTTTGCAACCTCCTCGGGAGATCTATTCACCCATGAGGCCCAGATAGAGGAACAGAGCCAGGAACACAAACGGCTGTTGTATGCATTAAAGCGGAAGCGGTCTCCTGTTTGCATGGAGGAGGAGGACCTTGACTAATTTTTCACACTTCCCTTGCAAGAGACAATCGCTTCCAACAAGAAGGTATCCCAAGCTCCAAGCTGTTACCTAGACATCGACACACTGGCCCCAGTGGCAGCTCTCGAGGACCCAGAGCAAGAGGGGATGAAAGCGGCGAGGAATATGGCGAACTTATTGACATGGCTGACCGAATGACCTATCGGGACAGGTATGCATGGGTTAAAAGGTCCCTTCATATGGCTCAACGCATTATAGATGACAACTTCATTCGGATGGGTGCCTCCCTCTTTAATACTACGGGTCAGGTTTGCAAGCTTCTGTCACATAAGCAACACCTCCGCTTGGAACATGAGAAGCAGGTAGCCAGCATGCATAAAGAATGGGATACAACATTGCAAATGAAAAAAGCGGAGTGGGGAGCAATTCTACAGGCAAGGGAGGCTGCGTGGAAAACTCAGCACGACGAGTTTCAGCAAAGTCTTGTAGCAAAGGAGGCAGAGTGGACAGCCACCAAGAAAATTTTGGAGGACCACCATTCAGCCCAACAGGCTCAAATTCAGCTGGAGCTTGCCGCCCTACAGGACAGATACACCTCACTGGCTGCGGATAAGCTTACTGTGGATCATCAGGTGGAGGTGGTGCGGAGTCAAATGAAGCAGAATTGCGAGGCGAAAGACCATCTCCAAGTTTCACATTCCAAGTTGCAGGACAACTTCCATGGGCTGCAAGATGAAAATGCTGCTCTCAAATCTCGATGTGAACATTACAGGTCTGGCTACCACAGGTATAAATCCAAATACGAGGACATCCGCAACCTCATGGACACAGTCGAGGAAGAGGCAAGAGGAAGAGGCAAGGACCAGCCCCGGAACATCAGCACACCCACCACACCCACCCCCTCCCCCTCCCTGACTTTCATCCAGCAAGCAGTAGCTCCTGGATCTTTTAGTTCGGCATTTCTTTTTGCGAACTCTGTACATTTGGATTCTCATGTAAATAAGGAATGTGGAGTTGTATGGCCATGAGCCAGTTTTTTTTTCAGTTTTACAGTTGTAAGGCCATGAGCCCTTTCTTTTCAGTTTTGGGATGTCAACCCCAAGGTCACTTTCTTATTTGTAATTTACACTTAACTTTCTCTCACAAGATCCTAGGTCATTCACCGGGACGGTGAATGATAGTGGCGGGGGATCTGTTGTACTCAAAGTTTATGGCGACCCACCAAGAGTCACACCTGGGTCACGTCATGGTCACCTCAGCAACATGCCAAGTTGTTAGACCTTGGTCATACCTATTCGCAGCGTGTTCACATGTGTTCACATCTTGGACTTGACATGGACATGACTTGGACATGACATGACTTGACATGGACATGACTTGGACATGACATGACTTGACTTGGACATGACATGGACTTGACATGGAGATGACAGAAGCAATACATGACTGAAGAGTGCCAAACCTCAACCTCGACTCACCATGGTCAAAGTCAATCAGAGGGAAGTATTGGCGCAATGGTACGCGGGATACACCTGTTGGTGCACATGGGAAGCAGTCCAACAGTTAAGAGGCATAGGTGGTGCACCAACCCTCTCAACCAACTAGTGTCAGGAGCGCAGGAGAACACATGGAGCACGGGATTCACTGACCGAGGACAAGCTGGAGTGTTGCGGAAGCCATCAAGGACAGAGCGGCCCACAAACGGTGGAATGGCTAAGGATGGCTAAGGGTGCAAGAAGACATCCAATAGGAACAAGGTGTGGAGATTGGTAGCGGGGGGTGGAGCAGAGGAGGAGAAGGTGAAGAGGGGAAAGGGGAAAGGGGGAAGGGGGACTTTTCGGGGGGGGCGAGAGGCGGGAGTGAAGGAGTGAGAGGCTAGAGTCAAGAGCTCGCCTCGTGTGTATCTTCTGGGAGTGTATCAGTCATCTTGCTTCCTAATGAGTTATGCTACTTCCCATCTCTGCTCGCTACTCTAAAATCTCTTTTCGTTGTGTTCTCCTCCTCTCCTCTCCCTTCACCTGGTACAACGGACCTGTGTCATGTGGTTGAAGTTCTTTACTGTTCATGTCGAGGGATGGCTTTCATGATGTTGTTCCGCTTTGGTCTTCTCCTTGCTCACATCACTTCAGCACTTGTACCGCTTGCACATAGTTGACACCATCGACAAGCACTCACGTACGTACCATCAGTGACACTTATGGCACGTCTTACTCGCTTCTCGCACCAGTGGCCCTAGGCCTCCGATAATACTTCCGGAAGTGTTAGGAACCCCCCCCCTCAGACAAAGTCCTAGACATGCCATGTGTCAAATTAGGAGATATCCCATAGACATTGTGACTTTCTAGAGTCTAGTGGCACACTATATATTGTTGTACTTGTTTATTGTCTAATATATCAGTCAACATCAAGCTATCAATACATTGTGAGTATTTTGGTTATTGCCTTGCACTTGTGCTTTCCTTCCTTTCCATTTTGCCTTTCATTATGCTTTCCATATTTCCATTCCGTTCCTAGCTAGCTACCATGTCTCTTCATATGGTATAAGAGCCTTCCTTTCCCTTCATCCTTTCTTCTCCATGAGGTAGAGGGTGGCGGAAAGAGAAGCTGTCCTCTCTTCTCTTGGAGGAGCTCCCCTTCCTTACTCCTCTCCATTGAAGGCTTCATCAACACTAGGATTCTCCTCCAACGTTGTGCCACCTTTCTTCTCCAACTTGAGCTTGTGCCACCTTTCTTCCCTTTTCTTGGTGAGGTCTTCTCCTTCCTTCAGCTACAAACATGTCTTGGAGTGGTGTTGTTTCTGTTGCTCTCTCTGTGACCTGCTGACGATGTGATGTTTCAATCTAGATCTGGAAGCAGAATCATGACTTTGTGTCTTCAGGAAAGTTGTAGTACTACAATTTCGTTTTTACATCAATGCAATCCGAGTTTTCTATGAAAAGATATAGCTCTTGCAAAAAGTGACGAAAATTATTCCTGCACGTGGATTTTGTTCTTGAGTTCATGGGATGATAGTTTCCAGCCTACTATCACTATCTTGATCTCCACCTCCATCTTTTGCTGCTCCAGTTGGTGCCCATGAAGCTAAGCTGTAGCTGCCCATGCAGCTGCTCTTGCTGCTCACGCCTCCTATTGCCCATGAAGCTCTATCTTCTCGCCATTCGAGCTGCCACATTACACACCTCATCTGCCTTCTATAACGGTGTGTAGACTCCACACTAATTTGCAGCCAGAAGATAAAGAAAAATGATCTTGATGTGAGGTACGATTACTTCTCGGCTTCTCCGATTACTTCTCCGATTGCCCGTGGTGCTAGGCTTGTACATTGAGTGACTCTACTAGTCCTTGTGGCACCTCCAGCCTCTACATCGATTTTAGGTGACTCTCCATCTTCTATCTTGAGAGTCATGCCATGATTGCTCCATGTAGCTACCCCATGGACTTCACCGACACATATTTTGGAGCATCCATGCCTAGTGCTTCGTTGACAACATCATCGACTCGCAGGGATGTGCACACATGTACAGTGGCTACTTGGAGGACATCTCTTACTCCTAAGAGATCTATTTTTATTATTCCTATAGCTTGATGTATTTTGGGATCCTCTGCCTTGGGTAGTCCCACTAAAATGATATGTGTTGAGTGTTTGGTTTTCATTGAGTCTAAAGGTCCTCTGACTTAGATAGTCCTCCTAAAAAGATGTATTGGTTTTCCTATTTTGGTGTGTGGCTTCCTAACATGTCCTGTTATGAAGCCAAGGGGGGATGTACTGTGGGAGCCATGTATTGGCTTTGATAGGTCTCATTATCAGGCCTAGCCAAGTTCCAAGATGGTGGTGTATTCCTAGACCTACGAGCTGGTCATGTAGCCATGCTATAACGTGAGCCTCTGAGCATGTTGAGTCTCAAGCCATGAGAGTGCTTGGATCAACCTCTGAACATGCTTAGACTTTAGCCTTTGAGTTACATAGGGTGCACAACTTGATGACCGTCATTGTCATGTCTTGTTCTTGGTTCCATTCCAATAGTCCCTCACCTTAGACCGTCATTGTCATGTTCTATTTTTGGTTCCATTACAATAGTCTCTCACCTTGCCTTCATGGGAGGGTGTTGGAATATGAAGCCAAAGTGAGTCAAAAATGAGTGTACTAGTGGTTTTATAGTCTAGTGAGTCCTAGACATGCCACATGTCATATTGGGAGATATCCGATAGACATTGTGATTTTCTAGAGTCTAGTGGCATACTATATATTGTTGGGGACGAGCATTTTCTGAGCGAAATCTTCCGAGCATCCGAGCGAAGGAAAAAAAAAGCTTCCAACTATGCATAAATATGGCAAAAATCGATCAGAAGAAAACATAGTTTCACTTAGAAATATGCAAAGTATTATAGCAATGCCTATTTTATACAAAAATCTTTAGGTGAATCTGTAGGAATGGTGAGAGCATAATGGGATGGCTTTTGAAGAAACCCACATGTAGAGTAGACTTCTCTATGAAAATTCCTTATGATCCTTCTTACAACTTTTACTTAATAGGGGGTGACATTGAAAACCCTCTCTCAACCTATCTTCATGAAAGAGTTTCTTCAAAGAAAACTCATTTAAGCCATCCAGGTAGTTTCGCCAGCGAAACCCCTTTGAAGCAAGTCTCCCAAGGTAGTTTCGCTGGCGAAACTATGGCGAAACTACCTTGGACAGCACTTTTAAAAGTGACATAACTTTCATATCCAATGTCCAAATATAGTCATTCAACCACTCAAATTGATCGGAACACCCCATTTGAGCACATCCATGAAGTTATATTTTGGAAAATCTTTCATATATAGTATTAAATATTACATGTATTTTATGAGAGTGATATATAAGCCCAAGTTAATACTTATTTATAGTAATTTAAACTTCTTTAGAAACATGTCCATAAATATGCTATAAAAATACTAAAAAGATATTGCCATATGATATAAATGTGTTAATAAGTAATTATATATGCATAGTATTATTACATTGAGAGTGATTATGAGGAATGTTTCTTAAAGGAATCAACACTTTTTTAAGGTAATAACAGGGGTACAAAGGGATGTCTCTAAATAAGAAAATTATGTTGTGTAAAAATGAATGAGTGATTAGTCTATGTATTTTTATGATAAAGGGATCTAGTTCTAGTGAAAATAAAAGTGTAAAAACCATGTTTCCTAAAGAAAAACATTTTTAAAAATCTCTTGAAAAACACGCTCGGATAAACCTGCTCATAGGTTTTTGCTCGTAAAATTGACGCATCCTATATTGTTATACTTGTCTATTTTCTAATATATCAGTCAACATCAACCTATCAATACATCGTGAGTATTTTGGTTATTGCCTTGCACTTGGCACTTTCCTTTCTTTGCATTTTTCCTTTCATTATGCTTTCCATATTTTCATTCCATTCCTAGCTAGCTACCATGTCTCTTCAGTGATCTCCCTTGATAGTTGCTCCTATGGCCTTCATCGACACATCATTCAAGGGCATTCTCGCCTGGTTCCTAACCGACATACCTCTTTGCATCAAGATGTGCACACTCTTATGCGGTAGCTTCTTTGGGAAAACGGGTTCTCTGCCCTTGCTATGCATAAAATGAATGAAATCTTTTATATTTTTTATATGTTTGAGTTAAAGGTCCTTTGCCTTGAGTAGTCCCTCTAAAATGAATGTCTGAAGAGTCAATAAAGGTCCTCTACCTTGGATGGTCCTCCTAAAATTATGTATTTCTTTTATGGTGTGTGACTCCATGTTTCTAGTTAGTCCCTGGAGTCAAGAGGGGGATGTAGTGTGAGAGCCATGTATTGGCATTGATAGGTCTATTTGTTCATTAGGCCTAGTTTGAGAGTTCTAGGTTGTTGGTGCAATGGTCTCCTAGACCTCTGTGTTGGTCATGCATCCATGCATGATGAGTCTCTGAGCCATGCTAGATGAGCTTTTTGTGTTATGCTCACTAGCCTTTGAGCCATGCTCACTTGCCTCTGAGATTGTGTGGGAACCATGTCTAGTTCTACACTGACATCCACAGTTTTGATGGTCATCATTGTCATGTTCTATTCTTGGTTCCATTCCAATAGTCTCTCACCTTGCCTTCATGGGGGGGTGTTGGAATATGAAGCCAAAGTGAGTCAAAAATGAGTGGAATATGAAGCCAAAGTGAGCCAAAGTATAATCCCGGGCATGCTTTGAAGCTTGGAGCTACTCCTCTCCCCGTGAGCTACTGCCCCCCCCCCTCTCCCTCTCTCAACAAGCCCCCTCTCCCTCCCCCTCACCCTCGCTTCCCGCCCTCTCCCTCCCCTTGCTTCTCCTCCTCTCCCTCCCCTTCGCCAGCCCCCTCTCCCTCCTCCCTCCCTTCCTCCTCCCCGCTCTCCCTTTCCCCCCCTGCCAGCCCACCCACCCCCTCCCTCTCCCTCCTCGCCCTCCCTCTCCCCACCCGCTGCCCTCCCTCCCGCGCTGCCTCTCCCCCAGCCACTGCCCCCCCCGCCCCCTCCCTCTCCCTTTCTCCCCCACCCTCCCTCTCCCCCCCCCCGCTGCCCCCCCCGCCCCCTTCTCCTCCCCCGCCCCCCCCTTTCCCCCCCGCCCCCTCTTCCCCCCCCTCCTCCCGCCCCTTCCCCCGCCCCCTCCCTCCCCCACCCCTTCCCCCATCCTTCCTCTAACCCCCGCGCCCCCTACCTTCCTAACCTGCCCCCTCCCTTCCTCTCCCCCGCCCACCTTCTCCCTCCTCACCTTCAGCCCCCTTCCTCCCTCCTAACCTGCCCCCTCCCTCTCTCCTAGCCCCTCCCCCTCTTTTCCTCTCTGTCGCCTACCCTCTCCTTCCCCGTCAGCCCTCTCCCTTCTATCCTATCTCAGCTTCCCTCCGCTTCTCCTCTCCGTCCCTTCCTCTCTCTCCTACCCTCTCCTTTTCTCCTCCTTCCTACACTCGTTTCAGGGCGTCTTGGGTAGTAGTTTCACGGATGGAGCTTTAACAGTGTTGGAATCGGCCTTTTCACTTCGATTGGCGAATGGATCCCCATTCAGCCAATCTCTGACCACTTTCATTGGCCGCGAGAACCGTCATTTTTTTAGAAGACGAGTTGCAGTAGCTCAAGAAAGATGTGGAATTAGAGGGCTCCACATCACTTTTTGCCCGCATCTTTGGGTCACATCCTTCCAGATCACAGGCTAAAGACTGGATGCTGGCGGCGTTACCAGGAGATCTCTCCCCACACCTCAGGGATATTCAACTTTCTGGGACGTGGATTCTTCCAAGTGATTTTCGATTCCCACGAGTCCACAACCCTTGTTCTCAAAGCTAATCCCCTGGCTTTGGGTTCGAGGAGGATTTTTCTTTTGCCCTACACCTTGGGCTTTGATCCAATCGAGGAGGACAGTCAGGTGACAGTCAGGTCACATCACTGTTCATCAGGTCTCCAGGTCTTCCCCAGGCTTACCATCGACTTCTTGCTACTATTGGAGCCACTTTCGGAGTGGTCACTGAGATTCCCCCCCTTCCTCACATGCCTTCTTCCTCGGCAAAGGCAGTTAGAGCCGTCGGGGTCCCTCGAGTTAAGGTCATTGTCTCTGACCCTAACATCTCAGATGACCACATCATGATTCAGTGTCCAAATGGCTCTCTCTTTCGACAGAGAATCGAGATTGCAGGTAGACAGGATCAGTGCAGGATTTGTAGAACCCTTAGGCACTTTGCTAGAGATTGCCCAAGGAAGAGAAAAAGACCCAAGAGCTCTTCTGGTGCGGCTCCTTCATGTACTACCCCGTCTGCACCTCCCTTGTGACTTGTACCATGCACTCTAGGACTACCAGGAGCAGCAGGGTGCCCTACTTCATGCACCCTAGGACCACCAGGGGCAGCAGGGCGCCCAAAGCCTGCAACACTCCCAATACCACGTTGGAGAGCGGTCAAAATGGCTCCTTTACCTCAGGAGAAGACCCTTGATCCGATTCAAACAGATGTCATCCAGACTCCAGAGGTGGATGCTGTTGCAGCCCCAGATACTACAGTTCCTTATCAGGAGGGGACTTCAGATGCACCAGCCCCAGTCATTTGCCACAACTGAGGGAGTGTTTGCACAGATGAGGACTAGAGATCCTTCTTTAGCCCAGCCACAAGCCTCCTCAGTTCCCAGCAGATCTACTGATAGAGGCTTGGCAGGTCCTTCTCCTCCTTCCTCCACGAGTGTAGGTCTTCTTTGCACTCCTCGGCCAAACTTGCTTTTCAGGAACTCTTTTTCGACACTAGCTGATTCGGCAACTTTCATGGATGATGAGGAGTTTGTGCCCTCCACTTAGGGGTCCCACTCATTGGGATTCCTTTTCACAGGGCCTCCCCCTCATCAAGTGTAGGGATCCTCTCACCTGTTGAGTTTCCTGCCCTCAGCAGAAGTGTTTCGGCCCAGGGGAAGCTGGTCTCCTCTACTAGGTCGGGTAAGCCTTTCCATCCAACATCTTCCTATCGATGAGGATAGTCAGCTGGAACATACAGGGCCTAGATGGAGTTCCACACCGTCACCGTATGCAGTTGATTCAGAATCAGCTTCATCCAGGTGTCACTGGAGGTGCTATTGATATCCTTTTTATCCAGGAACACAAGTTGGATGCCAGTGATTGCTCTAAGTCTGGCAAACTGCTTTTTGGTCATACTTTTTGGTTGTCTGCCTTGGGCACCAGGGGGGCCACTTCTATTTCAGTTTCGCAGTCGGTTCTCCCCTTGGTTGTTGGACACAGAGTCATTATTTCATCTAGAGCTCAGTGGATTATTCTCTTGATTGGAGGTGTAAGATTGGTTTCCTTAACCTATTTACCTCCAACATTAGAGGGGAACGTGTCTTTATGTGGAAGATTTGCTCTCCTGGGCCCCCATTGCGGATTCATGGGTGATTGGAGGTGGCATTAACATGGTTGAGTTACCATCAAACAAAAAAGGGGGTAGAGAAGGAGGACTTTACTCTTTGGAGAGAGCAGCTTGGGATGCCGTCTCATCCACCTTATCCTGAAAAGAGGTTGCAGAAATCTAGTGTCCCAGTGGAGGCCTATCACACTTCTAGGGACTTATTACAAAATTCTGGCCAAGGCAATCAACCTCCGATTGCAGCCCCTTCTCCCAGATCTTATTCATGACACTCAGACGGGATTTGCGCATGGCAGAAGCATTTTTATAACATTTTCTCTTTCTAAGAAGCCTTAGAGTGGGCCATGTAGAGCGGCCAGAATCTAGCCATTCTACTTTTGGATTTTGAGAAAGCCTTTGATAGAGTAGATTGGAGTTTTTTGGAGGGTACCCTTCTACGTTTTGGCTTTACTGATGCTTGGCTCAGAGGTGTTTCCTGCTTGTACAAATCAGCCCACAGCCAGGTACTTATTGGTGGGGTAAGGGGTGAGAGATTTTAGATTTCCAGATCAGTCCGTCAGGGATGCCCCCTTGCTCTTTTCCTTTTTTTTGTGCGTGGCCGAAGGTATGAGTATCTATGTTAGATCTCAAGCTAACATCTTTGGGCCGAGACTTCCCATTAGAAGGGAAGAGGAGTTACTTGACAGTGAGTTGGCGGATGACACAGCAGTTTACTTGGATGCCACTCCACAGACGCTCACTTCTTTCAGGATAGCATTGGATTTATTTTGCTTGGCGGTGGGGGCGCAAATAAATTGGCAAAAATCCAATGGCTTTTGGATCAGTGATGAGGAAACTCCACTTTGGGGGCTTGACATAGGATTCACTTAGGTTCAGAGGGGTGTGCTTATCAGGTATTTGGGCTGCCAGGTCTGCCAGGTCAGCTTGGATATTTCTTCCACACAGCAATTTGCTCCCGTGTTGGAGAGCATCAGGAGGAAGCTCCTTTTTTGAAGCTCAACCAGGCTGGATCTTGCCTCTAGAGTTGTGGTGGTCAACCAGGTCCTCTTGGCCACGGCCTGGTTTGTTGGTTCTTGCTGGTGCTATTCTGGGGACTGCATCACTCAGCTCAGGAGACCGATCAGAAATTTTCTTTGAAGTGGGCTTGATGGCACAGCAGATACCTTAGCCAGGGTGGCTTGGGAGACCCTCATCCTCCCTACACAGGAAGGGGGTCTCAATATTATTGATTCAGATTTACAGTGCAGAGCTTTACTATGCAAGATGATGGTGCGGGGACCTATGCCAGAGCAGGAACCGTAGAAGGCCTTTCTTATAAGCAACATACAGAGGTGCACACCTTCTTCAGGAGGAGACTGGATGAGCAGTACTAGGTGGATCTTCAACACAGCACACCTCAGATCACCTTCGTCCCCTCTCATGGTTGCCATTCTGAAAGCATGGGCCAGTTTCACGAGCATTCTTTGGAGGATTCCTCCTCCCTCTTGTGAAGAGATTGATAGGCAACCCATCATGTGGAATGATAGTATTTTAGATGATCATGGCAGACCACTTGGTGCCTTACTCTACATGTAGTGGTAGGTGGGAGAGGGGACCTACATCATCTTTGAGGTCTTGGAAAGCTTTCCGCAGGCTTCCAGAGGAGACCAAGTCTCAGTTGACAGGATATCTTAGAGGGAGTTCAGGGAGGATCTTGCAGATTGAGGTAGCCCTTCCAGAGGAGTGGGTAGACACAGATGATATGCCACTCACTTGCTCCACTTGGGCAGGTACTTTTACGAGAGGCAGTGTTCCACTTCAAGTTTTGGCCTTTCGAGATGCACAGAAGGATGCTTTAATTTTTATTATGCAGGATGGTGGTAGATTGCTCAGATCCATAGAGGACATCTTGCTCGAGTCTGCTTTTCAGCCTATCAGGGTTGTAGGTCTTTTGGTGCAAGGATTAGATTCAGAGTGGTTCCTCGGCCCAGACCCCCGGCTACTGTCCACCAGGTCTTGGAGGCTTTGGCTCTACGTGGGAGTTTCCATTAGGTATTTGTAGTGGGACCTTGGAGAGTGGGAGTGGATTGACACAGGGCATCAAGAGAAGAGCATTTCCTTCTTTCGTTACACGGTCAGTAATGTCAGGAGATTTCAACTCAATAGTAGAGGTTGGAGACCTTCCAGAGTTCCTCATTGGGAGACATTTGATATCACTGTGGATCTGCAGAGGTGCTTTTGGAGGAGACTTTGGAAATCCCACAGGAATAGAAAGATCACTCTCTTCTTTTGGCTTTCTATCCATGGTGGGATTGCAGTGAACCTTTGGAGATCCAGGTTCGGAGCCGACCCTACTTGCCCTCGTTGCCTCTCTGCTTCGGAGACTATTCAACATTGTTTATGGGATTGTAGACAGGCGAGGATGATTTGGATGGGGGTAGCCAGGATTTTCAGTCACTTTGCCCACTCCCCATTCTTTATGACATGGGGCTCAGTGGCTTGGCTGTCTCTTATAGGGCCTCAGGTATTCTATGAGAGACTTGACTCCTCTCAGGCCATTTTGGTTCGACGTCATCAGATTGAGTCCTATTCGTTGGATGTGGTACCATACCTTCCTTTTACAGATGTACATGCTCTGTGGATACTTCTTGAGAGATTTTAGCAAGCATAGCATCCTAGCATATCTGGAGAGCCACATGCACAGAGGCTATGGAGGGTACTTAGGTTCATTCCTCGCACACTTTGGCTAGTATCTGGACAGACAATCTGGACAGACACCGTACATACTTTGATGGCCGTATGGATGAGTATAGAGGGAGACTCCCGTGCAGCCTCACCTAGGAGGGCTTCTTTCTTTAGGGAATGGAAGGATTCTCCTTTCTTCTCTGAGACTCCTACAGGGTTGAGGTGGCACTTTCAGCCTCAACCTTGGTTGTTTTCCACCTCACTTTGAGGGGGTTTTATTTATCCTCATGATTTCATGATGTTGTATTTCTGCTCATAGCGAGTTTCTTTCTTACGTAATAGAAGTCTCTTTTTTGCAAAAAAAAAAAAAGAGTGTACTAGGTGTCTAGGGAATGTTTTATAGTCTAGTGAGTCCTATGGATGCCACGTGTCATATTGGGAGTTATCCCATATGCATAGGTGTTCATATGTGTGTGTGTGCTCTTATATAAGAGTTGTACTTGTCTGGTGTCAAATCAATCAAGTATTAAGCTACAAGCTCTTTGGTTTACATGTGAGTACTCTCATTTTGTTCATTGCTCTAGTCATTTCATTTCCATTTCATTATGTCTCCTTTTAAGTATCACTTCCTCTCTCCCTAGCTTATCCTCTCTCTCACCCTCTTTCCACCATGTTCCTTTAATTTTACAGACACATCCAAATGCTGTCTTGCAGGTGACCATAGATTTCTATGCTTCCCTTCTTACAGTAGATTTGGACACAGAACAGAGATGATGCTCGAGTTGCTATTTGGTAGCACTTACTTATGTTGGTGACAGGAGATATGATAGTCTCACTTCATGCACCCTTCAGCAACATAGAGTTCAAGATTGCTCTATCTGCCCTTCATAAGGGCAAGCACCCTGGCTCAGATGGCTTACCCCTTCTTTTTTTGTTTCATTTTGGGATCACATTACCTCAGCCCTGCAGGGATTTTGGCACTCGGGTGAAATGCTGGACTCACTTACGGAGGGCCTCATTCATCTTATCCCAAAGGGAGGTTGCAGGAATGTTTTGTCTTAGTGGAGATTGATCACTCTGCTGGGTACTTTGTACAAAATTTTAGCAAAAGCAATCAGCCTTCATTTCCAACCTTTTCTTCCAGATCTTATACATGAGACACAAATGGGCTTTGTGCATGGCAGGAGCATCTTTGATAACATCTTCTCATTTTGGGAGGCTTCTGACTGGGCCATGTGTAATGGCCATAGGCTTGTTTGCCATTCTACTCCTGGACTTTGAGAAAGCTTATGACAGAGTAGATTAGGGCTTTCTAGAGGTTACCCTCATTCACTTTGGATTCACAAATGCATGGATTAGAGGGGTGTCATCTCTCTACAGATCAGCCCATAGCCAGGTTCTTATTGGTGGGAAAACATGTTTTAGATTACCAGATCAGTCCATCAGGGATGCCCTTATTTAGGACATCCTTGTATTTATTTTGCACGGTAGCAAGGGCTCATATTAATTGAAACAAGTCCAATGGCTTTTGGATTAGTGATGAGGACACTACAGAATGGGGAAATGACATAGGATTCACTTGGATCCAGATAGGTATATTTGTCGGGTACCTAGGATGCTAGGTTGTTGTTGGCATCTCTCCAGCACAACAGTTTGCGCCCGTGTTGGAGAGCATCCGGAGAAAACTCATTTTTTGGAGTTCTTCTAGATTGAACTTGCATCCAGAGTAGCGGTTGTGAACCAAGTATTATTGGCTACTTGCTGGTTTGTTTGCTCATATTAGTGCAGACCTAGAGGTTGTATCTTTCAGCTCATGAGACCTATCAAGAACTTCCTATGGAGTGGGTTAGATGGCACCTCAGATGTTGTAGCCAGGGTGGCTTGGGAGACCCTTATTCTCCCCACAGGTGAATGAGGTCTCAATATTATTGATCCAAACTTGTAGTGTATGGCCTTGCTCTATAAGTTTGTAGTAAGAGGATTGATCCCTGGACAGGAGCCTAGGAAAGACTTTTTCTTACACAACATTCAGTCTTGTACACCATCTCATGGGGGAGATTAGATGGCAGCTTGAGATGATTTTTACTTCAGCCCATCTAAGATCTCCCTCTTTTCCTCTCATGGTTGCCATTCTGAAAGCTTGGGGCAGATTTAGAGGCACTCTTTGGAGAGTTTCACTCTCCTCTCGTGAAGAAATAGACAGGCAGCCAGTAATATAGAATGACTCTATATTGGATGAGCATGGCAGATTACTAGGAGTGTCACATTACATGCAGTGGTCTAGATGGGAGAGGGGACCTGCTTCCATAGTAGGTGCCTGGAAGGCTTTTAGGAAGCTTCCTGAGAATCAGAGACTCTTATTAGTCGGCCACCTCAGAGGGAGTACAATCAGGATGCAATAGATAGATGCAGTCATACCAGCAGAGTGGATAGATACAGATGACATGCCTATCATAGAGTCCACTTGATTGGGAGCTTTCATGGGGATGGGTATTCCTTTACAGGTTATTGCCTTGCGGGATGCACTTGAGGAGACCCTTTCTTTGATGTTTAGTCGAGAGGCAGACTTCTTAGATCTTCAGATGATATTCTTTTGGAGGTTGCCTTCCAGCCTTTTAGGATTGTAGGTTACATGGAGTGGGGCAAGGACTCACAATGGTGTCTTGATCCTGACCCTGTTGCACTTGGGTCTTGGAGACTCTAGTTATATGGTGGTTTCCACATCAGGTTCTTGCAGTGGGACCCAGGGGAGTGGGAGTGAATTGATGAAGTGCATCGAGAGAAGAGCATCCCCTTCTTTTGTTACACAGTCTGAAATACCAGGAGATTTCTGTAAGAGATTACAAAGATATGGTGTTGTAGGCATAAAGTCAATCCTATAGTTGACCAGTGGTACTTGGGTACTGTATATACCAAGTACTTGTATTGTTTCATTTGAACATTTCTATTGGAGCTTTCTTGTGTGTGCACTCTTGCTCACTTGTGTTCACAACCTGTCTCCACTTTGTTCCTACATTTGGTATCAAGTGCTTTCGTCTCTAGAGCCCATTCCCGTGCTTGCTTCCAAACTCCCGCAAGCTTGGTGCTCCAGTGTGCATTCCCGGTTCTCACATTCAGCTCTCCAACTTTTGTTTGAGGTAGCTCCAACAGTCCAGCGGCTGTTTTTTGATCTTTTGAGATCCGATTTCGACGTTTTTCAAAATTTTCTGAGCTGCCCACGTACAAGCAAGCCTGTCCCGACCATTTCAAGCAAAAATGAAAATAAAAAAATCTATTTTTGTCCATACATTTGTATGGACGTCTGCACAATCCGTACAGATCTATCCGTATTGCAGACGTCCGTGCTGCACTTGCACGATAGTGCCGGGAGTCCGTACGACTTGTTAGAAGGTGATCCAAGCAGTTTTTGACTATTTTTTGGCATTTTTGCTCAGATTTGGACTCTTTTAAGCTCCAGCCTCTCCCGAGTGTATTCCAGCAGCTCCAGGCATCTCCATACTTCTCCAGGCTCTTCTCTACACATGTATTGTATTAAGAAGTACTCCCGACAGCTTCATTCAGCTCCAAACAGCTCACTTCAGCTCCTTTGTCATCTCCAGCTTGCCTACACAGTCAATGGATTGTTTTGCATGCCAGGTTTGGACATGTCCATCACAAGGCATTGCCCTACTTGTACAACAATAATATGACTCAAGGAATGCCAAAATTGCAGCAACCAGCAAATGAAGTGTGTGAGGAGTGTGTACTTGGCAAATTGCATCGCTTGCCATTCAGTAAACAAGGCAAGAATTGGTTCAAGGCAACCAGAGTGTTGCAGATAGTGCACAATTATGTATGTGGCCCCATGACTATTCCCACATATAGAGGAGCAAGGTATTTTGTGACCGTTATAGATGACTTCTTCAGGTTCACATGGCTTTTTCTCATGAAGGAAAAATCTGAGGTGTTCTATTGGTTTCAAGAGTTCAAAGCTATGGCTGAGAACCAAACCAATTCTAGAATTGGAACACTCAACTCAAATACAGGGGGAGAGTACATGTCACGTGCATTCCAAGGATATTTGAAGCAACATGGGATTAAACATCACTTGACATGCCCTTACACACCACAGGAGAATCCACTCCCTGAGAGAAAGAATCGTACTCTCATGGAAATGACGAGATGCATGCTGAAATTCAAGAGAGTCTAAAAGGCTTTTTTAGGAGAAGCAGTTGTGACAGCCACTTATATTCAGAACAGATGCCCTACCAAAGCTTTGGTTAATGTGACTCCATTTGAGGCTTTGTATGGCTTTAAGCCAAAGGTTAGTCATTTCAGAGTTTTTGGCTTAGTGGCATATGCTTTGGTTCTAGATGCACATCGGACAAAGCTTGATGACAAGAGTGTCAAATGAATTTTCGTGGGGTATAGCACTGAAAGCAGGGGATTTAGGCTTTATAATCCCGCTACCAGGAAGGTAATAATCAGCATAGATGTTCTCTTTACTAAGAATGAGTGCATGCAGCCCGCTAGTGCAGACTTGCCACACCCCTTAGGACATCATCCAGTTTGAGGATGATGAGAGGGAGTCTCTTGATGCTTCCCCTTCTACTTCTCATAGTTTAGATGGTTTGCCACATGTTGAGGATGGCTCTCCCTCAAATGTTTCAGATTTGCAGCCAATTGATGAGAATAGGCCACCTCATGTTTGGAGGAATTATCAACGTCGTGAGCCCACTAAAGATGTTGATGCAGCCTCGAGTGGTATAGCAGAGAAATCTATTCCACATTGGGCAAGGTTGACAAGGTATGCAAGCTCAGGAAGGCTCTATAAGGGCTGAAGCAAGCACCTCATGCGTGGTATCAAAAGATACATCAGTTTTTGCTGTCCCAGGGCTTCGTAAACACTCATACAGAGCCAAATCTCTATGTTCTGCAGCAAAAATCAGAATTGTTCATGTTGGTACTATATGTGGATGACATCATACTCACTGGCAGTGATTTGCAGCAAATTACAGCAGTGCAGTCCGCTTTATGTCACAACTTTGACATGACAGATTTGGGTCTATTGCACTATTGTCTTGGCATTGAGTTTTGGCAGACCCATGATGGGATTTCTATGTCACAGGAAAAGTATTCAAAGGGGTTGTTGCAGAAATTTAAAATGGAGAACTATAAGCCTGTGGCTACTCCATTGGAAAAGGGACTCAAGTTAAGTAAGCATGATACTGCTGAAAAGTTTGATGGCACTTTGTACAGGCAGTTGGTTGGCATTTTGATATATCTATGCTCCACACGGCCTGATATTGCCTACACCACAGGGCTTTTGAGCCAGTTCATGCATTGTCCCATGATCACACATTGGAATGCAGTAAAGAGGGTTCTCAGATATGTCCATGGCACTCTCTCTCTTGGCTTGCATTATGCTTCAGATTGTGATCTAAAGCTGAGTGGTTTTACTGACTCAGATTGGTCAGGGGACATTGACGACAAATGGTCCACTACTGGCTATTGCTTCTCATTGGGTTCAGCCTGTATCTCATGGCTCAGTAGGCTCAGTAAGAAGCAAGAGTGAGTCTCTCTTTCCTTCAGTGAAGCAGAGTACAAGGCTGCAAATTCAGCCACTACGGAGTTAATGTGGTTAAGGAAGCTTTTGCATGACTTGCATCATGCACAGGATAGCGAAGCAAAATCTATCTTCTGTGATAGCCAGAGTTGCATTGCCATAGCCAACAATCCTGTCTTTCATTTTTGCATGAAACACATTGAAAATCATTATCATTATGGATAGGATTGTATTTTTGATGGCTTCATTGATCTCATCTGAGGACAATGTGGCAGATATCTTCACCAAAGCCTTGTCAACATATCTTTTCTTACGACATCGACATGGGTTGGGGATCAGAGACATTCTCACAATGTCAAGGGGGGTTGTGAAGTGATTCACAATGACATTGTTTTCATGTACTCCCACAAGTTGCATATCCATGTGGATGAATTTGTGCAACCATGGTACTTCAGGTACTGCAAGGTACACCTGAGATGTTTACAGGGTACTTTCAGCCATATCTTTGAGGGGGGATTTGTAAGAGATTACAAAGATATGGTGTTGTAGACATAAAGTCAACCCTATGGTTGACCAGTAGTACTTGGGTACTATATATACCAAGTACTTGTATTATTTCATTTGAACATTTCTATTGGATCTTTCTTGCGTGTGCACTCTTGCTCACTTGTGTTCAAAACCTGTCTCCACTTTGTTCCTACAATTTCAGCTTAACAATACAGGTTGGAGGCCCTCTAGAGCTCCTCATTGGGATAGTTTTCAGATTTCTACAAAGGTGCAGAAAAACTTTTGGAGGAGGCTATGGAAATCCCCCAGAAATAGAAAGGGCACTCTCTGCTTTTGGCTTTCTATGCATGGAGGGATTATAGTGAACCTGCAAAGATCCAGGTTCAGGGCTGACTCTCGATGCCACATAGTAGTTGAGTCAATTCAACATTGCCTCTAGGAGTTCAGACATGCGAGGGTGATTTGGAAGGGTGTTGCTAGGATTTTCAACATATATCATAGAGCACTCTTCTTCATGACTTGGGGATCAGTGGCATGGTGTCTGAGGGGGGGGGGTTTCCTAACACTTCCGGAAGTATTACCGGAGGCCTAGGGCCACTGGTGCAAGAAGCGAGTAAGACGTGCCATAAGTGTCACTGATGGTACATAGGTGAGTGCTTGTCGATGGTGTCAACTATGTGCAAGCGGTAAATGGTGTCAACTATGTGCAAGCGGTACAAGTGCTGAAGTGATGTGAGCAAGAAGAAAACCAAAGCGGAACAACATCATGAAAGCCATCCCTCGACATGAACAGCAAAGAACTTCAACCACATGACACAGGTCCGTTGTACCAGGTGAAGGGAGAGGAGGGGAGGAGAACACAACGAAAAGAGATTTTAGAGTAGCGAGCAGAGATGGGAAGTAGCATAACTCATTAGAAAGCAAGATGACTGATACACTCCCAGAAGATACACACGAGGCGAGCTCTTGACTCTAGCCTCTCACTCCTTCACTCACGCCTCTCGCCCCTACCAAAATAGTCCCCCTTCCTTTTCTCTCTCCCCCTCTTCACCTTCTCCTCCTTTGCCCCACCCCCTGCTACCAATCTCCACACCCTCTTCCTATTGGATGTCTTCTTGCACCCTTAGCCATCCTTAGCCATTCCACCGTTTGTGGGCCGCTCTGTCCTTGATGGCTTCCGCAACACTCCAGCCTGTCCTGGGTCAATGAATCCCGTGCTCCATGTGTTCTCCTGCGCTCCTGACACTAGTTGGTTGAGAGGGTTGGTGCACCACCTATGCCTCTTAATTGTTGGACTGCTTCCCATGTGCACCAACAGGTGTATCCCGCGTACCATTGTGCCAATACTTCCCTCTGATTGACTTTGACCATGGTGAGTCGAGGTTGAGGTTTGGCACTCTTCAGTCATGTATTGCTTCCGTTATGTCCATGTCAAGTCCATGTCGTGTCCAAGTCATGTCCATGTCAAGTCATGTCATGTCCAAGTCATGTCCATGTCAAGTCCAAGATGTGAACACGCTGCGACTAGGTATGACCAAGGTCTAACAAATTGGCATGTTGCTGAGGTGACCATGACATGACCCAAGTGTGACTCTTGGTGGGTCGCCATAAACTTTGAGTACAACAGATCCCCCGCCACTATCATTCACCGTCCCGGTGAATGACCTAGGATCTTGTGAGAGAAAGTTAAGTGTAAATTACAAATAAGAAAGTGACCTTGGGGTTGACATCCCAAAACTGAAAAGAAAGGGCTCGTGGCCTTACAACTGTAAAACTAAAAAAAAGAAACTGGATCATGGCCATACAACTCCAAAATCCTTATTTAGATGAGAATCCAAATGTACAGAGTGCGCAAAAAGATATGCCGAACTAAAAGATCCAGGAGCTACTGCTTGCTGGATGAAAGTCAGGGAGGGGGAGGGGGTGGGTGTGGTGGGTGTGCTGATGTTCCGGGGCTGGTCCTTGCCTCTTCCTCGACTGTGTCCATGAGGTTGCGGATGTCCTCGTATTTGGATTTATACCTATGGTAGCCAGACCTGTAATGTTCACATCGAGATTTGAGAGCAGCATTTTCATCTTGCAGCCCATGGAAGTTGTCCTGCAACTTGGAATGTGAAACTTGGAGATGGTCTTCCGCCTCGCGAATCTGCTTCATTTGACTCCGCACCACCTCCACCTGTTGATCCACAGTATGCTTATCCGCAGCCAGTGAGGTGTATCTGTCCTGTAGGGCGGCAAGCTCCCACTAGATTTGAGCCTGTTGGGCTGAATGATTGCCCTCCAAAACTTTTCTGGTGGCTGTCCACTCTGCCTCCTTTGCTACAAGACTTTGCTGAAACTCGTCATGCTGAGTTTTCCACGCAGCCTCCCTTGCCTCTAGAATTGTTCCCCACTCCGCTTTTTTCATTTGCAATGTTGTATCCCATTCTTTATGCATGCTGGTTACCTGCTTCTCATGTTCCAAGCGGAGGTGTTGCTTCTGTGACAAAAGCTTGCAAACCTGACCCGTAGTATTAAAGAGGGAGGCACCCATCTGAATGAAGCTGTCATCTATAATGCGCTGAGCCATATGAAGGGACCTTTTAACCCATGCATACCTGTCCCGATAGGTCATTCGGTCAGCCATGTCAATAAGTTCGCCATATTCCTCGAAGGCGGCTTTCATCCCCTCTTGCTCTGGGTCCTCGAGAGCTGCCACTGGAGCCAGTGTGTCGATGTCTAGGTAACAGCTTGGAGCTTGGGATACCTTCTTGTTGGAAGCGATTGTCTCTTGCAAGGGAAGTGTGAAAATTTGGTCCAGGTCCTCCTCCTCCATGCAAACAGGAGACCGCTTCCGCTTTAATGCATACAGCAGCCTTTTGTGTTCCTGGCTCTGTTCCTCTATCTGGGCCTCATGGGTGAATAGATCTCCTGAGGAGGTTGCGAAGTAGGTATCCAACATATCATTTTGAGGAAGTGGAGGACAATCCGCTAGAAAAGGTATCTTACCCCCAGCAAAAATAACCTCGTCAGGTCGAGTTTCCAGTAAGTCATGTTCAGCAGCCTCCATACTTGGTTCAGGGGTCAGTCGTCAAGACACCCAGGGTGGTGTCTTCGCATCACCAGTGGCTCCCAAAGTAAGATTCAAGTTCAATAACCTGTGTCGTTCTGATGCCTCTCCATCAAGAGATTCCAAGGCAGAGGTGCCTGCTGCCGTAACGGTGCCTGCTGCCGTAACTTCTATCGAGGGATCCCCCTGAGTTGGGGGGTTAATGTGCATATCTTTGCACCCTACTAACCCTGATGAGATGATCGGAGGGGAAATGGTCATGACTGTGGGTGAGGTAAGTGGTAATGTCCTGCCATGGTGGGTGAGACCTGAGGAGGGCAGGGGAGTGACCGGAAGAACATCATCAGGGAAATCAAAATCTGCCTCGAAGGGGATGGATGGAGAGGCGAATCCTGCATGAGCAACTGATGGCAAAGCTCCAGAGGCTGGCCCAAGAGGGAATGGCTCAGAAACCTGTGCTGCAGATGTGGGTGGAACAAGAGTGGGAATGGGGACTGGAGATGCAGATGTGGGGGGAGCAAGAGTGGGAATGGGGACTGGAGATGCAAATGTGGGGGGAGCAAGAGTGGGAACGGGGACTGGAGAGGGAGAGAGGACAGAGACTGATGCAGCAGAGGCCGAGGATGCTGGGGCCGCACGAAGGGCCAGTGGAGCTGATCTCAAGTGGGGGATCATAGGAGCGGAGGGTGGGCGGTGAGGAGAGGATGAAGTATGTGAAGGTGGAGGAAAAAGTGCAGGCGTTGCAGCCCGCCACTGGTGCAAGAGGTAGGTGAGGTGAAGTCCACAAGTACAGGTGTGTGTGCTTTGGCGTGTGCGATTTCGAACAGTGGCCCGGAATGTTGAATAAAAGAGGGATGCAAAATCATACTGAGTGATGGTGAAGAGAGCATTGAGAGCAGGACGGATACCTTTCGTGATGTAGTTGCCCGGGTGCTGAATAGAAGCGAGTGAAGAAGTAGCGTGTGATCACTGCTTCTCTGCTTCCACCTTCCAAAACCTTTTTGCAATCATATCCCCTCCTGTTGGGTTTGCACTGTGAAAGGAATGAAAGGAGATGTGGTGAATCGTCGGAAGGAGGCTGAATAGGGAGAGCAGGGAGCCCCATGTACTGTGAGACCAAATTGGGTGTGAGAAGCTGCCTGGAGCCCATGAACTCAAAAGTGTTTGTGACATAGTCATAAGATCTGATGAATCCTGTACACAGTTCCACATCCACCGGAGGGAAGATGACCTTGTCGAACTCAGTTAGACTGAGGGTCTGGATCTCGGAAGATGTCAATACGGAGGATAGTTTGAGGTTCGGATCAAGAAGAGGTTTAAACATAACCCGAACGTGGGAGAGGGGAGGGGTGGTTACCGAAGGGCTCTGTATCTCCGTTGGCCCACCCGACCCTTCTGAATGTGGTCTCCGTGCAGAGGGGGTGTAATCTGAGCCCCCATGGTCGGAAGAGGAGGCACTCGAGCTCTGAGAGTGGAAAAGAACCCCCCGCTGCTGTCTTGATTGCGGTGGCTCTCCATCGGAGATGATAGTGATCTCCGGACCAAGATGGGAATGCATCACTAATGAAGTCGGTCCTGCTAATGAAGTCGGCCCTACCGATGAAGTTGGCCTTGCTGATGAAAGTAGCTCTGCTGATGAAGTCGGCCTAGCTGATGTAGTCGGCCCTGCTGAGGCTGTAGGCATGGGTGAGGTCATGTGCACTACTGCAGAGGCTGCCTGAGACGTCATGGCGGTATAGAAAGGAATGAAGAGCTTATCTCTGGGCAACCGTGGCTTATACTTGGACTTCTTCTCGAGCATGAAGAAGAACAAGAGGTAAAGTAAAAGCTAATGACGAAGCAGGAGGAAGCTGATGACGAAGCAGGAAGGTGAGTGATGACAAGGCAAGAAAGGAAGCAGGAAGGGAAGGGGAGCTGGTGACGAGGTAGGGGAGCTGTTGTCGAGGGCTTGAAGCAGGAAGGGAAGGGGAGTTGGTGACGAGGTAGGGGGGCTATTGTCGAGGTGTTGACAAGCCCGCTGAGATAGAACGAGATAGTGGGGTAGGTGGTGACAAGAGGGGGAGCTGATGGTGATGAGAAGGGAAGCTGATGGAGAAGCACGGAGGCTAGAAAGGAAGCAGGAAAGGAAGGGGTGTTAATGACGAGGCAAGAAGGAAGTTGGCCAGATGATAACGAGAAGGGGAGTCGATGACGAGGTCCAGAGAGGAAGCTGGTGAGGTGCTAGTGAGGAGGGGAGCTGGCCAGGTGATAACGAGAAGGGGAGTCAATGACGAGGTCCAGAGAGGAAGCTGGCAAGGTGATAGTGAGGAGGGGAGCTGGCCAGGTGATAACGAGAAGGGGAGTCAATGACGAGGTCCAGAGAGGAAGCTGGCGAGGTGATAGTGAGGAGGGGAGCCGGCCAGGTGATAACGAGAAGGGGAGTCGATGATGAGGTCCAAAGAGGAAGCTGGCGAGGTGATAGTGAGGAGGGGAGCTGGCCAGGTGATAACGAGAAGGGGAGTCGATGACGAGGTCCAAAGAGGAAGTTGGCGAGGTGATAGTGAGGAGGGGAGCTGGCCAGGTGATAACGAGAAGGGGAGTCGATGACGAGGTCCAGAGAGGAAGCTGGCAAGGTGATAGTGAGGAGGGGAGCTGGCCAGGTGATAACGAGAAGGGGAGTCGATGACGAGGTCCAGAGAGGAAGCTGGCGAGGTGATAGTGAGGAGGGGAGCTGGCCAGGTGATAACGAGAAGGGAGAAGGAGAATTGCGATGGAGGGAGGGCTGCAGGAGAATTGCGATGGAGGGAGGGCTGCAGGAGAAGGTGCTGGAGGGGAGGCTGCAGGAGAATCTGAGGGAGGGAGAGGGGCCTGCGATCTTGATTGAAGGGGCTGCAGGCTGCTGTAGGATTGCGATGGAGGGAGAGCTGCAGGAGAAGGCGCTGGAGGGGAGGCTGCAGGCTGCAGCAGGAGAATTGGGATGGAGGGAGAGTCTGCAGGAGAAGGCGCTGGAGGGGAGGCTGCAGGCTGCAGCAGGAGAATTTTGATGGAGGGAGAGCTGCGGGAGAAGGCTGCAGGAGAATTGCGATGGAGGGAGGGCTGCAGGAGAAGGCGCTGGAGGGGGAGCTGCAGGAGAATCTAAGGGAGGGAGAGGGGGCTGCGATCTTGATTGAAGGGGCTGCAGGCTGCTGTAGGATTGCGATGGAGGGAGAGCTGCAGGAGAAGGCTGCAGGAGGGGAGGCTGCAGGCTGCTGTAGGATTGCGATGGAGGGAGGGCTGCAGGAGAAGGCGCTGGAGAATTGCGATGGAGGGAGGGCTGCAGGAGAAGGCGCTGGAGGGGAGGCTGCAGGTTGCAGCAGGAGAATTGCGATGGAGGGAGGGCTGCAGGAGAATTGCGATGGTGGGAGGGCTGCAGGAGAAGGCGATGGAGGGGAGGCTGTGTATGGTTTCGTTGTTGGGAGGGGGACAGCCATAAATACACAACCAAGAGATCCAAATTTAGAAAAGTGAGCCAAAAATAGCATGAGTGGGCTGCAAGATGCGGTGGAGGAGGTGGATGAGCTGATCCCAAGGATCCACGCTGAGTTTAGCCAGATGCTAAATATAGCACTGGTTGGAATTGGGAGATAAAGGACAGACGCTGAATTTGGTGGCTAAATATAGCCTTGGTGGGAGGGGGTAGGTGAGAGAAAAAGCGGTGTGGCAAGAGGAAATATTTGAATGAACGCGGTGGGAAAATTGGAATTTGAATTTTACTCTCTCTTGTATAGGCTATTGGATGAGGGTGTCATAGAGGTGAAGGAGGGATGAACCAAGGATGAACAAGGGGTGACATTGGTGTGCCCATAGGTGCCTGTGGGTGAAAGCGGCAAGAAGTGACCTAGGGTGAACAGGGGAGGAACAAGGGGTGACATAGGGAGGAGCATAGGTGACAGAGAGTGAGCTTGGGGGTGACCTAGGAATGAACAAGGGTGAACTAGGAGTGCACCAGGGTGACCTAGGAGTGCACATAGGTGACCTAGGAGTGAACATGGGTGACAGAGAGGTGAACATGGGGAGTTGACATAGGAGTGAACAGGGGTGACCTAGGAGTGAACATGGGTGACAGAGAGGTGAACATGGGTGACAGAGAGGCGAACATGGGGAGTCGACATAGGAGTGAACAGGGGTGACCTAGGAGTGATGAACAAGGGTGACCTGGAGGTGAACATGGGTGACAGAGAGGTGAACATGGGGAGTTGACATAGGAGTGAACAGGGGTGACCTAGGAGTGAAGAGGGATGACCTGGAGGTGAACATGGGTGACAGAGAGGTGAACATGGGGAGTTGACATAGGAGTGAACAGGGGTGACCTAGGAGTGAAGAGGGGTGACCTTGAGGTGAACATGGGTGATAGAGAGGTGAACATGGGGAGTTGACATAGGAGTGAACAGGGGTGACCTAGGAGTGAACAAGGGTGACCTAGAGGTGAACATGGGTGACAGAGAGGTGAACATGGGGAGTTGACATAGGATTAAACAGGGGTGACCTAGGAGTGAACAACGGTGACCTGGAGGTGAACATGGGTGACAGAGAGGTGAACATGGGGAGTTGACATAGGAGTGAACAGGGGTGACCTAGGAGTGAACAGGGGTGACCTGGAGGTGAACATGGGTGACAGAGAGGTGAACATGGGGAGTTGACATAGGAGTGAACAGAGGTGACCTAGGAATGAAGAGGGGTGACCTGGAGGTGGGTGACAGAGAGGTGAACATGGGGAGTTGACATAGGAGTTAACAGGCGTGACCTAGGAGTGAACAAGGGTGACCTGGAGGTGAATATGGGTGACAGAGAGGTGACCATGGGGAGTTGACAGAGGAGTAAACAGGGCTGACCAAGAGGTGAACAGGGGTGACCTGGAGGTGAACATGGGTGACACAGAGGTGACCATGGGGAGTTGACAGAGGAGTGAACAGGGGTGACCAAGAGGTGAACAGGGGTAACCTGGAGGTGAACAAGGGTGACAAAGAGGTGAACATGGGGAGTTGACATAGGAGTGAACAAGGGTGACCAAAAGGTGAACAGGGGTGACCTGGAGGTGAACAAGGGTGACAGAGAGGTGAACATGGGGAGTTGACATAGGAGTGAACAGGGGTGACCTAGGAGTGAACAAGGGTGACCTGGACGTGAACATGGGTGACAGAGAGGTGAACATGGGGAGTTCACATAGGAGTGAACAGGGGTGACCTAGGAGTGAACAAGGGTGACCTGGAGGTGAACAAGGGTGACAGAGAGGTGAACAAGGGGAATTGACATAGGAGTGAACAGGGGTGACCTAGGAGTGAACAAGGGTGTCCTGGAGGTGAACATGGGTGACAGAGAGGTGAACATGGGGAGTTTACATAGGAGTGAACAGGGGTGACCTAGGAGTGAACAAGGGTGACCTGGAGGAGAACAAGGGTGACAGAGAGGTGAACATGGGGAGTTGACATAGGAGTGAACAGGGGTGACCTAGGAGTGAAGAGGGGTGACCTGGAGGTGAACATGGGTGACATAAAGGTGACCATGGGGAGTTGACAGAGGAGTGAACAGGGGTGACCAAGAGGTGAACAGGGGTGACCTGGAGGTGAACAAGGGTGACAGAGAGGTGAACATGGGGAGTTGACATAGGAGTGAACAAGGGTGACCAAGAGGTGAACAGGGGTGACCTGGAGGTGAACAAGGGTGACAGAGAGGTGAACATGGGGAGTTGACATAGGAGTGAACAGGGGTGACCTAGGAGTGATGAACAAGGGTGACCTGGAGGTGAACATGGGTGACAGAGAGGTGAACATGGGGAGTTGACAAAGGAGTGAACAGGGGTGACCTAGGAGTGAACAAGGGTGACCTGGAGGTGAACATGGGTGACAGAGAGGTGAACATGGGGAGTATACATAGGAGTTAACAGGGGTGACCTAGGAGTGAACAAGGGTGACCTGGAGGTGAACAAGAGTGACAGAGAGGTGAACATGGGGAGTTGACATAGGGGTGAACAGGGGTGACCTAGGAGTGAACAAGGGTGACCTGGAGGTGAACAACGGTCACAGAGAGGTGAACATGGGGAGTTGACATAGGAGTGAACAGGGGTGACCTAGGAGTGAACAAGGGTGACCTGGAGGAGAACAAGGGTGACAGAGAGGTGAACATGGGGAGTTGACATAGGAGTGAACAGGGGTGACCTAGGAGTGAAGAGGGGTGACCTGGAGGTGAACATGGGTGACATAAAGGTGACCATGGGGAGTTGACAGACGAGTGAACAGGGGTGACCAAGAGGTGAACAGGGGTGACCTGGAGGTGAACAAGGGTGACAGAGAGGTGAACATGGGGTACATAGGAGTGAACAAGGGTGACCAAGAGGTGAACAGGGGTGACCTGGAGGTGAACAAGGGTGACAGAGAGGTGAACATGGGGAGTTGACATAGGAGTGAACAGGGGTGACCTAGGAGTGAACAAGGGTGACCTGGAGGTGAACATGGGTGACAGAGAGGTGAACATGGGGAGTTGACAAAGGAGTGAACAGGGGTGACCTAGGAGTGAACAAGGGTGACCTGGAGGTGAACATGGGTGACAGAGAGGTGAACATGGGGAGTTGACATAGGAGTTAACAGGGGTGAGTGAACAAGGGTGACCTGGAGGTGAACAAGAGTGACAGAGAGGTGAACATGGGGAGTTGACATAGGGGTGAACAGGGGTGACCTAGGAGTGAACAAGGGTGACCTGGAGGTGAACAACGGTGACAGAGAGGTGAACATGGGGAGTTGACATAGGAGTGAACAGGGGTGACCTAGGAGTGAACAAGGGTGACCTGGAGGTGAACATGGGTGACAGAGAGGTGAACATCGGGAGTTGACATAGGAGTGAACAGGGGTGACCTAGGAGTGAAGAGGGGTGACCTGGAGGTGAACATGGGTGACAGAGAGGTGAACATGGGGATTTGACATAGGAGTGAACAGGGGTGACCTAGGAGTGAACAGGGGTGACCTAGGAGTGAACAAGGGTGACCTGGAGGTGAACATGGGTGACCTAGGAGTGAACAAGGGTGACCTGGAGGTGAACATGGGTGACAGAGAGGTGAACATGGGGAGTTGACATAGGAGTTAACAGGGGTGAGTGAACAAGGGTGACCTGGAGGTGAACAAGAGTGACAGAGAGGTGAACATGGGGAGTTGACATAGGGGTGAACAGGGGTGACCTAGGAGTGAACAAGGGTGACCTGGAGGTGAACAACGGTGACAGAGAGGTGAACATGGGGAGTTGACATAGGAGTGAACAGGGGTGACCTAGGAGTGAACAAGGGTGACCTGGAGGTGAACATGGGTGACAGAGAGGTGAACATGGGGAGTTGAAAAAGGAGTGAACAGGGGTGACCTAGGAGTGAAGAGGGGTGACCTGGAGGTGAACATGGGTGACACAGAGGTGACCATGGGTAGTTGACAGAGGAGTGAACAGGGGTGACCAAGAGCAGCTGGTAGTAGAATATCCCAATCTGCCAAGGAATGAAGGCATAACCGAGCCACAATATGAGACATGGTCCGATTGGAGCTCTCGGCCAAACCATTGGCTCGAGGGTAGTATGAACTAGAGGTCTTGTGAACAATTTGCAGTTGGGTGATGAGGTCAGCGATGACATCATTGAGAAAGTGGGTACCTCTGTCACTCATCAATTCCACAGGACATCCAAACCTAGAAATGATTTGATCATACAAGAATGAGGCCACAACTTGAGCAGTGCAGGTCTTCGCGGCCTTAGCCTCCACCCATTTAGTGCCATAATCAGTAGCAATCAGAGCATACTTGTTCCCTCTTCGAGTTGCAGGAGAGATGGGTCCAACAAAATCCAATCCCCATCTATAGAAGGGGGGTACAGGGCTGGATGGCTGAAGGGGAAGGTACTCCCGTCGGGTAGGCTTCGGCCCCCCTCTTTGACATGAGTCACAGCGGGGCACATAAGCATAGCAGTCTTGGAATAGCTTTGGCCACCACAACCCAAAGCGCATTATCTTTCTAGCAATGGCCTCTGGTGCCATATGACCTCCCCCCATTCCTGAGTGAGCCTCCTGAAGGATGGCTTGTGTTTCATGAGGGAGCACACACCTCCTGAAAATGTGGTCCTTCCCCAACTTGTACAGCTGACCCGCGATCAGTTTGAAAGGAGTAGCCTGAAGAATCTGCCTCCGCTTTTGTGCTGGAGTTAACCCTTTGGAGAACTCCCGTGTAGACAACAAGTGTACAATGTTTGCATACCATGGGGGAAAGCAATCCACAGAAAACAGGCAGTCATCTTTCGGTACTGTGGCCTCGACACGGAAGAGGCCCGCATCTGGAAGGTCATCATCAACTCCTATGGCTGCTTCACCTGAAGAGATCCTTGACAAGTGGTCTGTTGGTTGATGTAATCGGCCTGCTCTCACTAGGATGTCAAATTCAAACTCTTGAAATAGAAGAATCCACCTACTCACTCTCCCCCCAAGCGTTGGTTTGTTCAGTAAGTACTTGAGAGCTTGATGATCAGTAATGATGATAAACTTACTGCCCAAGAGATAGTGCCGATACTTTGTCATGGCATAGACCATGCCCAAGCCCTCGCGTTCAGTGGTGCTATAGTTTCTTTCTGCTCCATTGAGTTGTCTGCTTGCAAAGTACACAGGTAGGTCGAGTTTGTGCTCTTCATCTGGTTGGGCCAATATCGCCAGCCCACTTGCATCTACATGCACATGAAAAATGACATCCCATTGAGGTTGCCGCAAGATGGGTGCCTTTACTAGACGATCCTTGAGGTTGTCAAACGCCAGTTGTTGAGGTACTGACCAGTTGAAGGACTGCTCCTGCCGAAGGAGTTCCGTCAACGCCACCGCTATGTCGGCATAGGACTGATGAATCTTCTATAATAACCCACATGTCCCAAAAAAGACTTGACTTCTCTGGGTGTGCGAGGAATAGGCAAGGTCAATATCACTTCCACCTTTGCTGGGTCCGTGGTCATTCCCTTAGCTGAGACGATGTGGCCAAGGAGGACCCCTTGCAAGGCGAGGAAGAAACATTTGTCCGGGTTCAAGCACAACCTAGCTTCTCTGCACTTATCAAAAACCCACCTCAACTTACTCATGTGATCAGTCTGAATAGCAGGTTCGAGGTGAGAAGCATTCTTACCATTGAACACAGAGAAGTCATCCAAGAATACCTCAAGGAACTTTCCGATGTTCTCTTGGAAGAGTTTGGTGACAAGACGTTGAAACGTGGCCGCTGCATTGCATAGACCAAAAGGCATCATCCGGTAAGCATAAGTTCCCCATTGGGTGACGAAGGTAGTCTTTAACTGATCTTGCTCTCGCACCCGAACCTGGTTATACCCACTGTATCCATCCATGAAGGAGTAGAGAGCATGACTAGCTACGCTTTCTAGCACCCTGTCAGTGAAGGGGAGAGGAAACCTATCCCGACGTGTGGCGGTATTCAAACACCTATAGTCGACACAAACTCGGAGTTTTCCAGTCTCTCTTTTGGGCACCACTACGATGCCCCTAAGCCATTCGGAGTAGTCAATAGGGTAGATCAACCCTGCTTGCTCCATCTTTTGAATATCAGCATGGACAGCCTTGCCATAGTTAGGATTCATGCGATATGGTCCCCTGATCACCGGCTCTGCTTCCGGATATAGATCGATGCGATGTTCCATGAACTCAGTGGGTACTCCCTTTAAATTCTTATATGACCAGGCAAAGACATCAACATGTTCTTGAAAAAAATCAGACAATGTAGCAAGGAGATAGTCATGTTCCCAGACCCAACTGGCTACCTTAAGATGTCGTGGTTGGTCTTCTGTCCCTATGTTCAGATACCTCCAATCCCTGGCATGGTCAACCTGAGGTATGCTTCCTGATGTGGAGTTCTTCGGTTCTTCTACTCCCACTGCTGGGTGCGCAGGAGAATCATCTAGAGAAAAATTCCCCACTACTTCTTCCATCCAAGAGCTCGGATAGGATGGTTGGGTGTGTTCTGGAAATGGTTGAAATGTAGAGGCAACAGTTGGGCCCATTATCTTCTTTCCTTTTTGTGCTTGCTTGAGCATTCCTCTGTATGGTAGTCCAACCACCTCGTATGTAGTTTCATGAACCTCCTGTGTCGTTGCGGAGTCAGCTTCTGACATATATAAGTCGAGTAGAACAAGGTCCGCGACATCTTCTTCTCCCTGTATGCTGTGGGCTTGCCTTGAAGGTCTGAAGTTCCAGACTCCAGTGTGAATGTGGACGGCTCCTTCAAATTGTCCGGCCTCTTGACCCCTCCTAGGTTGGTCAGGTTGCATAATGGATTCAATAACCCTTCCAAGAGTCATTTCCGGTACCTCCTGCCTTTGAATGACATCAGTAAGTAGGTGGTCATCCTCTTCTTCTGCAGATCCATGAGTGTATTCTCCAATACCATCATTGTGCTCAGCCAGCCCATGATCTATGTGGTCATCTTCTTCTTCCATAGATTCATGAGTGTTCTCTTCAGGACCATCATTATGCTCCGCTCGCTCATCATCTTCGTGCATAGCATCCTCTTCCTCCTTTGTTGTGACCCCATGGTCATTTTCTTGGTGTGAGGCATCCATGTCGTGTGCATCCATTGCTTCCATTGCTGCTTCATGGTCTTGTCTTTGAGTCACCCTGGTGGCCTCCCCACCACTTGGTCTAGTACTTGCGGACATCATTCGCTGATAACCTCTATGAAGCATGTAAGAAAAAGCATCATTGATTGAATTTTGGTCACTAGTCTTTGCTACATTAAATGCTTATATTTTGAAGCCTTTCAGTTGTTATTGTAGCCTTGTAAGAGAGAAGACACTGCCCAATACCTGGGTTAGACCCTCTCGTGGCTACCATATTGAATATAGATAAGTTCAATGGAAAGGGCTTCCACACATGGCAGATGAAGGTGAAATTTGCATTGATGAGGAAAAACCTCTGGGGACTTGTCAAACCAACTTCAACTTCTTCTTCTACAGCCTCCAATCCTGGAGAATCCTCAGCTCCGACACTCCCGGCAAGGGATCCCACTAGAGAGGAGAAAGCATATGGTATCATTGCTCTTGCTTTAGGAGATGATTATATTCATCACATCTCTAACTTAGAGTCTCCTTCAGAAGCTTGGCAGAAGCTTGACATAATTTTTGGTGCTAGCTCTCACATCTCAAAATTATCACTTAAAATCTCTTTTTTTGAATTGAAGATGGTAAAAGGCACTCCTTTGGCAGCCCATGTCAATTACATGCGGAGTCTTATGACTCAACTTGCTTCTATCAACTCTCCTATCACTACAGATGATGCTATGGTAGTGTTGCTTAAGAGTATGCCTGAAGATTATGATCATATTGTTACCACTTTGAAGATTATGATCATCTCTATGTATGCTCCAGATCTCTCTTTTTATGTTGAGTCAAGGTACTCAGCCTGGATAGTCCTCCAAAATGAATGAAATAAACTATTGTGTTTTGTGTGTTTTGTAAACACCTCTGGTCACCTTATGATGTAGGCCATGTGTATGTTTTTTGCTCCATGGTACCTCCTGCAGACATTGTGTGCATGTACATGCAGGGGAGATAACCATTGGAAGGTCTTTTCGTATCCCTTTTGTTTACCTTACATCCATGGGAACCCTTGCTAGCTTGAGATCCTAGCCATTGATAGATCCATGACCACCATGAGATGGCATGAGACACCTTGTGCTAGCTGTATCCTTGACATAGCCTGAGGCATTCCCTTGAGGGGGGGTTTGTTGGGATATCTCAAGGTGTATGCCTCAGGCACACCTTGGTTTCTATGTGTGAGTGCTAGAAGCACAGTTAGGTGGTGGTAAGCCACATAGGATGATTGAGAGAATCTAGGAGCAGATTGAGGAGATGATTGTGGAGCTCTGAAGTCATCAGTGATGTCAGTGAGCATGTAAGAGGTGCCTACATAAGGACCTCACTCTTCTTCATTCTATATGCAAGTATTCTGAATTTGTGTCCACTCTACTCTTTCCTTTCAGCTTACCAACAGAGTCTTGTTCTTTTTAGGATGTTCCCTTCACTCCTTTGAGAGCTGCTCGTGCCTTGGTGGACACATCATGGGAGATTCTCGCCAGCATTGGGCATATTTGGAGGGCCAGATGTATGGAGGCAATGGAGGGTTCCCAAGTTCACCCTTCCTAGTCTATGGCCAGTATATGGACTGATACTATATACACATTGGTGGCCATCTGGGAGAGCATGCAGGGATCCTCCAAAGCATATACTGCCAAGAGAGGTGCTTTTTTCAGATTTTGGAGAGGATTGAAGATGCAAGACATGGAATGGAAAGAAAAGTAGAAAAGCAAGACTAGGCAAACATAATGGAAATGAAAGAATGCTAGAAAGAAATGTACAACCAAGCAAAGTACTTACATGATCAAGAAAGGCTTGAGGCTTCATAGATTTGACATGAGAAAGTGCAATGCCTTTATAGGATAGGCACACATACTCTAAGTGTCAAATGTATATGGGATAAGTCCCATAGTGACACGTGGCACTCTAGGATATAAAGTAGTATAGTACTACTCTAGAACTCAATAGAAACACAATAAAAGTCACTCAAATTGACTCCATTTCCTAACACCCTCCCATGGAGAAAAGGTGAGGGACTACTAGAATGGAACCAAGAACAAAACATGACGGTCATCAAAACTGTGCATGCCGGTCTAGAACTAGACATGGCTCCCACACAATCTCAGAGGCAAGTGAGCATGGCTCAGAGGCTAATGAGCATAACATAGAAATATTATCTAGCATGGCTCAGAGGCTCATCATACATGGATGCATGATCAACTCAAAGGTCTAGGAGATCAATGCACCAACAAATAGACCTATCAAAGCCAAAAACACATGGCTTGTTGGAACTGTGAGGAGACACGAAGTGGATAACGAACACGAGAGTGTAGTCCACACACAAAGCTCCACTGAATAGTTCAACAATAGAAGTACAAGACTTGGGATATACATGAAACCCAAGTATAAAGTGAAAACCCTAGACTAGAATAACTTAGATCCAAGTCTAGCCTACAATACCATACCATTGTATGTTCTATCAAATCCCCCCTCAATGGTATGGCTGAAGTACTTTGGAAACTTTTCAAAAGTACCTAGGGTATCTAAAGTACCATGGTTGAACAAATTCATCAAACAGGATATAGCAACCTATGGGAGTATTACAAGAAAAACAATGTCATTTTACAACCTCCCTTGACATTGTTGTAATGTCTCTGATTCCCAAGCCTATTCGATGATGTACAAACACTTCTACTGACAGGCTCTTAGTGAAGATATCTATTGCATTGTCCTTAGATGGACAATAGATGAGGCTAATGATGCCATCTGCTATACAATCCCATATAAAGTGATAGTGATTTTCCACATGTTTCATGCGAGCATGAAAAACAGGATTGTTACCAATCTTTATGCAACTCTGACTGTCACACAAGATAGAGGTGGCCCGATCATCTTGTAAATGATGCAAGTCATAGCTTCCTTAGCCATATGCATTCTATAGTAGCTGCATTTGCTGCCTTATACTCCGCTTTACTAAAAGAAAGAGAGACCCTGGCCTGCTTCTTACTTAACCAAGATATGCATGCGGAACTCAAAGAGAAACAGTAGGCAGAAATGGATTTTCTATCATCAATGTCCCCTGACCAATCAGAATTTGTGAAGCCACAAGATCACAAGCATTGGTATAATGCATCCCAAGAGTAATAGTGCCATGCACATATCTGAGAACAAGCTTGGCGGCATTCCAATGAGTGATAGTGGGACAATGCATAAACTGACTCAATACTCCTGTAGCATAAGCAATATCAGGCCTTGTGGAACACAAATAGATAAGACTCCCCACCAACTATGTGTACAAAGTGCCATCAAACTTTTTAGCCTTATCATTCTTAGACAGTTTGAGACCCTTCTCAAGAGGTGTAGTTGTAGGCTTACTATTCTCCATGTGAAATCTCTGTAATATACTCCTGGCATACTTAGTTTGGGACATGAAAATACCATCTTGAGTTTGCCAAAACTCAATGCCCAAACAATAGTGCAGTAAACCCAAGTCTGTCATATCAAATGACCGAGACAAAGCTGATTTTACTGATGCAATATTTCCCTCATCATTGCCAGTAAGCATGATATCATCCACATAAAGAATAAGAATGATGATTTCTGATTTTTCTCGAAGCACATAGAGATTTTTCTTGAAGCTCAGTATGAGTGCTAACAAAGCCCTGTGACAACAAGAACTGATGGATTTTATGGTACCAAGCCTGAGGTGCTTGTTTCAGCCCATATAAAGCTTTGCAAAGCTTGCATACTATTGTTCCTGTCCCTTAATCACAAAACCTTGGGGCTGCTGCACGTAGACCTCTTCCTTTAGGTCTCCATTCAAGAAGGCCGTCTTCACATCCATCTGATAAACAGGCCAACCGTAACTTGCAGCAAGAGAAATGACAGTCTGAATGGTTGTCATCTTTGCTATAGGAGCAAAAGTCTCCTTATAGTCGATTCCTTCCTCCTGACTATACCCCTTGGCAACTAAACGGGCTTTATGTTTCTCAACTGTGCCACCAGAATGATATTTCAACTTATAAATCCACTTGGTGCCAACTACATTCTTCCCAACTGGGAGATCGACCAATTCCCAAGTGGCAATCTTTTCAATGGACTGAATTTCAGATTAGATAGCATCTTCCCATAATGGGTGTCCCTGAGCGCCCTCAAAACACTGAGGTTCAATTTCAGCTTCCATAACTGTGCTCATTAAGGCATAATTGACCTGATTTTGTGCTTGCCTTGTACTAGACCTTGTTCTCCCCAACACAGGCTGATTTTGTGCATCCTGAATGGTAGCCCGAGCCCATCTAGGAAGGGGCTGACTAGCTGCAGCAGGCTGAGACTGATCTGCAAATTTTACCCTCCTCCTTTCATAGACAATAGCTTGACTTTCATTGACTGATTTCTGAATTGAAATTTCAGAAGTGCTACCTTCATCAATATGGGAAATTTCTCCAGATGTAGTGGAGGAAGAACTTGGTGTGTTACACACATGTGATGGCATATCTTCTGACTCAAAATGAACAATATCCAAAGGTGTAGTGTCCTCAATGGGCATATGTAAATCATTCGGCATAAAGCAATCATTTTCATTGAAAGCAACATCTTTGCTTATAATAATTTTCCGTGTTTCAGGATTGTAAAGCCTATAGCCCTTGCTTTTAGTACTATAACCCACAAATATGCATTTGATTCCCTTGTCATCAAGCTTGAATCTGTGTTGATCTGGTACTAATGCATATGCCACTGATCTAAAAATTCTGAAGTGGCTAACCTTTGGCTTATATCCATAGAATGCCTCAAACGGAGTCTGATTCACCAATGCTTTAGTTGGACATGTATTTTGGATGTATGTGGCTGTAACTACAGCCTCACCCCAAAATACCTTAGGCATCTTTTTGTAGCTCAGTATGCATCTGGTCAACTCCATGAGAGTCCTATTCTTTCTTTCAGTAGCATTATTTTGAGCTGGTGTGTAAGGGCATGTCTTCTGATGATGAATCCCGTGATGAGCCAGATAATTCTTATAGGCATGAGACATGTACTCCCCTTCTCTATCTGTCCTGAGTGTTTTGATCTTGGCATTAGTTTGGTTCTTAACAAGTGCTTTGAACTCCTGATACCAATTAAACACCTCAAATTTCTCTTTCATGAGAAAGATCCATGTAAATCTATAATACTTGGCACCACTATGTGACCGCACATTCACCTCACATACATCACTATGCACAAGCTGTAGTATATGTGTGGCTCTGACTGATCCATCCTTTTTGAAAGGCAAATGGTGCAACTTTCCCATAATACACCCTTCACAAAAAGAACTAGATGGTTGCTGCAATTTTGGCATCCCTTCAACCATTTGATTATTCTGCAAGTATGCCAATGCTCTATGATGTGCATGACTAAATCTAGCATGCCATAAATCACATGAAGATGCACTAGATGCAGCCAAGGCATGCTGCACATGGGGCTTAGCATCCAACTTATAAAGTCCCTTATCATAAGTGCCAGTGGCAACCACTGCATATCCCTCTCTAGGATCTTTAATTCGGCATTGATCATCCTGAAACTCCACAAGCATGTGCTGATCATGAGCTATGGATGGAACTGAAATAAGATTCTTTCGCAACTTTGGAACATACCAAACATCACGAATATACTTGACTTTTCCATTATCAGGCTTAATGGGAATATGTCCCACTCCTGTAATGTCTTGAGAAGCATCATTGGCACAAGTGACCTGTCGCCCATACACATGTTTGATTCTCTCAAACCACTCCTTATGAGGATTCATATGCTGTGAAGCACCGCTATCCAAATACCAATTCTCATTCACATTAAGTGAATAGGCATCATCATTATTGCTATGAGCAATAGCATGATCACAATCACAATCCCCCCTGGAAGATATCTCAGAAAGTGTGGCTGCAAATACAAAATCTTGATCATCCTGAGCAAAGTGTGCATGTGAGCCAGATGCATTGTTCTTAGTATGAGCCACAAAATTACTGTTTGAGTTGCCTTGCCTCTTCTTCTCATTTGCAACGTGTTTCTGACATTCTACAATGTAATGGCTTGGCTTCTTGCAGTAATTGCATCTGCCTATTTTCACCTTAGCATCTTTGCTTGATCCAGCATTATTGATACTATTATTTGCCCCTTGTGGCTGGTTGTTTTTAGGCTTATATTTCTGAAATTTTCCCCTCTCCCCAGTGGCTAGAGCTTGCTCACTGCCATGAGAGCCATGAGAAAAATTATAAGCTCTTTCTTCTTCCTGCAATAACAAATCAACCAATTCTTCAAAAGAAATAGATGCAGCCTTGAGAGTGATGCTCAATGATGTAGCAAATGTACTATATGAAGGAGCAAGACTATTAAGAGTGATAGAGACCAATCTGTTCTCTTCAATTTCCTCATCAACATTTGCATGCTGATCTCACAAATCTGTAATTTTTGCTACATGCTCTGTGATGATTTGACCATCAGTCATTTTCAGATCCTTAAGCTGATTGTTGAGTGCAATCACCCTAGCCATATTCTTAACATTATGCATACGGGACAACTTGTCCCAAGCATCCTTAGAAGAAGTACAAGACTTAATAGTCTTCATGATGTGCCTCTTCATTGATAAGGAAATCAAAGAAAGTGCTTGAGCATTGCGACGGTCAAACTTCTTTTGCTCCTCAGTAAGAGGATGAGATGAGCTAGCAATAGAACCTTGACTGCTAGGAGTACTAGGAGCAGTCACAGGCCTAATTTCATCTCCACTAACAATATCCCAAAGGCCTTTTCCAACCAAGATATTCCTCAGCATAAAAGACCACAAGGCATAGTTTGATCCATCCAACTTATCTGCTTCAGTTAGGGTGCCAAAATTCTCAGAAAGAGACATGATTGCACTTCACAAGTAACCTGAAAATAAAATGCAAATATAGATAGCAAATCTGCCCCAAAGGTGTTGTCACAAAGCACAATTCCCTTCCGAAATCACAAGGCAAAATAGGCAATAGTATTTGCTCTGTAAGTATTCTCAACTTTCAGCCCAACAAAGGCTCGATAAGCATCAACCAAAGGTATAAAATCTGAAGCAAATGTTTGCTTAAAAGGCATCCAATGATAGCATTCACTGTTAGCCAACCTTTGGCTCAATATGCATCCAATAAATTGCCCCCAATTCTGATTTTATGTCTGCTGCGTGTAAAATATCACAAGAAAAGTGATCTCCCAGTCCAAAATAGCTTCAAGCTGACTCCAGAAAGAAATCGACCAGATTTTGGGAGCTGAAACAGTCCAAAATCAGCAACAAAACTACCAGGAATGAGGTCGCCCAGCCCAAATGGTCATCCTGGAGAAATGCAAACTGAAAATAGGCTGGAAACTGATGAAAGAAAGCAAGGAAATGCTAGATCTGAAGTTGTCCAGGCACAGGATGCTCCAAGAAGCAGTTCGAGCTGATGTAGGGGCTGGAAACTGACAAAATCAGCAGCAAAAGTGCCCAGAATGAGGTTGCCTAGCCCAGATGGAGCTCCTTAAGATAGGCGACTAGAAAAAAACGCTGTAAATCAGCAAGTGGAGCTGATTTTGAGGATGTCTAGCTGCGAAATATCCCAAAAACAGCAAGTCTGTAGTCATCTAGGTCCAGTAGTGACCCTGGTGAAGGCGCCCAGCTACAGGAGACCTCCAGAAAGCTGCTATAGGCAAAAACGAGCTGGCTGGACTGACTTCTTTGCAATAGAAGTGACTCTTTGTGAGAGAACTGAAACCCGGAAGTGGTAGAAGCACGGGAAGCAATGCGGGAGCCAAGCTCTGATACCAATTGTTGGAACTGTGAGGAGACATGAAGTGGATAATGAACACGAGAGTGTAGTCCACACACAAAGCTCCACTGAATAGTTCAACAATAGAAGTACAAAACTTGGGATATATATGAAACCCAAGTATAAAGTGAAAACCCTAGACTAGAATAACTTAGATCCAAGTCTAGCCTACAATACTATACCATTGTATGTTCTATCATGGCTCCCACAGTACATCCCCTCCTGGCTCCAAAGACTAAGCTACACACCAAAAATAGAAAAGAAATACATCATTTTAGGAGGACTGTCCAAGGCAAAGTACCTTTATTTTAAACACACATGTTTTATTGCATTTTTTTTTTTTTTCCAAGAAAGAGACTTCTATTAAGTAAGAGAAAAAACCCGCAAGAGCAAGCTCAAAGCAGAATACATCATGAAATCATGAAAAAATTCCCTTAGAGTGAGGTGGAAAACAACCAAGGCTGAGGCTGAAAGTGCCACCTCAACCCTATAGTAGTCTCAGAGAAGAAAGGAGAATCCTTCCATTCCCTGAAGAAAGAAGCCCTCCTAGCTGAGGCTGCACCGGAGTCTCCCTGCATACCCGCCCATACGGCCATGAAAGTATGTACGGTGTCTGTCTAGATATACTAGCCAATGTGTGCGAGGGATGAACCTGAGTACCCTCCAAAGCCTCTATGCATCTGGCTCTCCAGATATGCCAGGATGCTATGCTCGCTAGAATCTCCCAAGAAGTATCCACAGAGGCATGTATAGCTGTAAAAGGAAGGTGTGGTACCACATCCAACGAACAGGACTCAATCCGATGACGTCGAACCAAAATGGCCCGAGAGGAGTCAAATCTCTCATAGAAAACATGAGGTCCTGTAAGAGAGAGCCAAGCCACTGAGCCCCATGTCATAAAAAATGGGGAGTGGGCAAAGTGACTGAAAATCGTGGCTACCCCCATCCAAATCATCCTCGCCTGTCTGCAATCCCATAAGCAATGTCGAATAGTCTCCGAAGCAGAGAGGCATAGAGGGCAAGTAGGGTCGGCTCCGAACCCAGACCTCCAAAGGTTCACTACAATCCCACCATGGATAGAAAGATCACTATCTTTTGGCTTTCTATTCCTGTGGGATTTCCAGAGTCTCCTCCAAAAGCACCTCTGCAGATCCGCAGTGATATCAAATGTCTCCCAATGAGGAACTTTGAAAGGTCTCCAACCTCTACTACTGAGCTGATATCTCCTGGCATTACTGACCATGTAACGAAAGAAGGGGATGCTCTTCTCTTAATGCCCTGCGTCGATCCACTCGCACTCTCCGGGGTCCCACTACAAATACTTGATGGGAACTCCCCCAAAGAGCCAGAGCCTCCAAGACCCGGTGGAGAGTAGCCGGGGTTCTGGGTCTAGGAACCACTCTGAATCTGATCCCTGCACCAAAAGACCTACAACCCTGATAGCTGAAAAGCAGACTCAAGCAAGATGTCCTCTGTGGACCTGAGCAATCTGCCACCATCCTGGACACTAAAAACCAAAGCATCCTCCTGTGCATCTCGAAAGGCCAAAACCTGAAGCGGAACACCGCCTCTCGTAAAAGTACCTGCCCAAGTGGAGGAAGTGCGTGGCATATCATCTGTGTCTACCCAAACCTCTAGAAGGGCTGCCTCAATTTACAAGATCCTCTCTGCGCTCCCTTTGAGATGTCCTGTCAACCTTGATTTGGTCTCCTCTGGAAGCCAGTGGAAAGCTATCCAAGACCCCATAGATGATGCAGGTCCCCTCTCCCACCTGGACTACTGCATGTACTGTCATTCCACATGATGGGTTGCCTATCAATCTCTTCCCAAGAGGAAGGAGGAATCCTCCGAAGAGTGCTTCTGAAACTGACCCAAGCTTTCAGAATGGCAACCATGAGAGGGGACGAAGGTGATCTGAGGTGTGCTGTGGTCATAAATAAGATCAGGGAGAAGGGGCTGCAATCGAAGGCTGATAGCCTTGGCCATAATCTTGTAACAAGTCCCCAGAAGTGTGATAGGCCTCCACTGGGACACTAAATTTCTGCAACCTCCTTTTGGGATAAGGTGGATGAGACCCTTTGTAAGCGACCCAGGCATCTCGCCAGAGTCCCAAATGGCCTGCAGGGCTGAAGTAATATAGTCTCCAATCATATCCCAAAATGCAATGAAAAAAGACGGGGTGAGGCACTTGCACTTGTGAAGGACTGAAAGTGCAGTCCTGAACTCTGTATTGGTGAAAGGTGCATCGAGTAGAACATGCATACCCAGATTCACCAACACAAGGATGCTCTGCCAAATAGCTTGTCTAGCATCCTCTCTATCATGTGTCTCAGGATCAGCAGTAAGAAGGGTGGCATGGAAATCTGAAGCTATGCATAAGACATCATCAGGCTCTGTCTGTAAAACCCCATGTGAGTCAATAAGCTGGGATACACTCTCTTTGCCAGAGACCTGGTTATTCATGAGGAGCAGGACGAGGCGCAGGACCATGAGCACAGAGATAGCCTAGCTTGCCAGAGAGCACCGATGGTTCCACCCCGAGGATGTACATATGACATGATCCGGTAGCACCGCAGGATGATCTTACACAGAGGCCGTACCCGTCGCTTTATTTCTAGACGACGGAGGATGATGGCAGATTTTCGGAGGAGATTGCTCCATGGAGACTTGGCACCGCCAGCAGCCCACTTGACACTTGCCCAGATCTTCACACTCATGGCAGGAGGCATGGTCGATGGCCATGACTTCCATCATTTCTTTGGATCACAGACTTCTTAGGGAAGACGATGTTCCTCATATTTCATATTTTACATTTTGTATCTAGGCATTTTTGGTACTCTATTTCATTTCATTTTGTATCTAGGATTTTTGTAGCCATTTTTGGCATCTTAGCTGTATTACGATGAGGCCACCTAGTTGGCACATCGTTGATGATGTATTTTCCTTTCGGATGATTTTGTGTCCCATAGGCCATGTATGGCCTTCCGTGGACCTTTAATAAAATTTCTTTCTTTCTTTCTTCTACTATGTCTAGGGCCAAGAGCAGAGAAAAAGTGTTTATTGACTCTACCACCCATCTGAATCCAGAAGGACTCCCGTGCATGAAAGGCATACTATGCTCTTTGATCAAGCCTTTGATCAAGCAATAACTGCTGATGAGCCCTTGCTGCAACAAGGCGCTCCTGAATCCAAGCATCTGAAGGCCATTTCTGCTCTTCCCTCTGCAAAGCTGCCAACTGCTGGCAAACACCAATCTCACGTCTGAGAATATCTCGTCTCCTGGTACAAGCAACTGAGCGGTAGAAGTCGCTCATACCAGAAAGGGCAGCGGCTTCATGTGATGGATATGGCTGCCCACCCTGGACATGAGAAATCCATATCTACATGGCTGCTTCTGTAAGGTCCTTCTCTATGTAAAAGGCATCTGGAATCCTGATGCTGGCAGACCGGCCTCTCAAGTGAGGCTCTGAGATAGCCAGCACAACAGGAAAGTGGTCTGAAGTGGAAACCCCAGTAGCAATGCATACCGATCCACCTCTGTCTAGTGCCTAGTCATCTACAGAGAATCTGTCAATGCGTGCATGAATAGGCATCTATTGCCTCCTGTTCGACCAAGAGAATAGGAGGGACTATGGTTGAATAAGAAAGGCATCATCCCACCAAGTATCTCTGCCACAGAAGTGAAAAAGGAAGGCATCCCAAGCTGCTCTCTCCAAAGAGTGAAGTCCGCCTTCTCTAACCCCTTTTTTGTCTGACGGTAACTCGACCATGTTAAAGTCACCTCCAATCACCCATGAATCCACAATGGGGGCCCAGGAGAGCAAAGTCTTCCACAAAAGGACACGTTCTCCTCTAATGTTGGAAGCATACAGGTTAAGGAAACCAACCTTACGCCCTCCAGTCAAAAGAATAATCCACTGAGCTCTAAAGGGAATAATGACTCCGTGTCCAACAACTAAGGGCAGAACTGGCTACGAAACTGAAATAGAAGTGCCCCCCCTGGTACCCAAGGCAGGTAACCAAAAAGTATGGCTAGAAAGCAACTTGCCTGACTTGGCACAATCTCTAGAATCCAGCTTGTGCTCTTGAATAAATAAGATATCAATGGAACCCCCAGTAACACCTGGATGAAGGTGATCCCGGATCAGCTATCTATGGCGGCAATGTGGGACGCCACCTAGGCCCTATATGTTCCAACTAATAATCCTCATCAACGGGAGGATGTAGAGTGGAACACCTTAGCCGACCTAGTGGCGGAAACAAACCCCTCAACAGCGGAAGACCTCCTGCTCGAGAAGGGAGGAATGGAACCAAGTGGCGGAAAATCAACAAGGGAAAGAACCCTGCCACCTGAAGAAGAAGCCCTGTCAACCGGAAACCCAATCACTGGCTCCCCAAAAGTAGCGGGCACAAACTCCTCCTTTGGGAAATTTGAACCATCTGCCAGGGCTGAAAACGAGTTCCTGTGAAGCAAGCCAGACACCAGAGTGCAAAGGATCCCTTCTGAGGGAAGAGTATCAATAGTGTAAACCATCCCCTTCCCCCTATCCAAGGGAGGAAGTGAGGACTGCTCTCTATCCCAGCCGCGGAGACCTCTACTGCCTCAAGAAGAGCGTCTGGCACCGCTGGATCTAGGGAAGAAGCTGCAATCGGGGAGGAGGTCGAAGCTTCAATGTCTCGGACTGTGCGAGGTGACATTGGAGGGACAGCTCGAGGTGAAGCAGAGTCCACTAATGTACCCTCGTGAACTGAAGGAGGGATCTACACGTGCCGGAACCCACTGGAGAGCATCGCGTGCCCCTGAGGTGTCGACGAGCAGGTGATGGACCTGTATCACCCCCTTGTCGAGGCCGAGGAGCAGGTGCTGGACTTGTACCACCACCATCCTGAGGAGGACCGCCATGTGAAGGTCGAGGAGTAGGTGCTGGACCTGTACCACCCCTCTGTTGAGGCCGAGGAGCAAGTGCTGGACCTATACCACCCCCTTGTCCCCCCTGTTGAGGCCATGGGGCGATAGCTGTACCAGAGGGCTTCTTGGGCCTTTTCTTCTTCCTTGGGCAATCCCTTGCAAAGTGTCCAATGGTCCTGCATATCCTGCACTGGTCCTATCTGCTCGAAATCTCTACTCTCTGGCGAAAAAAGGAACCATCCAGGCACTGGATCATAACATGATCCATCTTGAGGTTAGGATCCTTACAGAGGACCCTAACTCTAGGTACCCCATCAGCCTTGGTTGCCTCTGCTGCAGTCAATGGCAACCCAGGGAGGGGTGGGATCTCAGCAACTGCGCCAAAATGCTCCCCAATAATAGAAAGAAGTCGATGGTAAACCTGAGGAAGCCCGGGGAATCTGATGAAGAGTGAAAAAATTTCCTTATCTACCTCCATTGGGTCGAAACCAATATGAAAGTCTTCAAAGAAGATCTTCCTATGTCCCAGGTGTAAAAACTCATCCTTGAGCACAATGCTCACAGCCTCTGGAGTGTCAAAAACAACCTGGAAAAAACCTCGTCCCAGAAGACGAACATCTAACAATCGTGGAGTGAGGTCTGGTGAGAGAGCCGCAAGCATCCAGTCTCTGGCTTGGGATCTGGAGGGGTAAGACCCAAAGATGCGTGCTAGCAACGTGGTAGTGCATTCAATCTCTATATCCTTCTTGAGCTGCTGCAACTCGTCTTTAGAAACAGTAATAGTTTTTGCAGCCGGTGGAGGTGGACTAGGATTGGCTGACGGAGCATCCATCGCCAATCGAGGTGAGGAGGCTGACTCTGACAAATTGAAGGCTCCTTCCACTCCAAAAAAAAAAGCTGCGGGAGATAGGGGGGAGAAAATAGGGAAAGGAGGTGAGGAGGGAGCGGGGGGGAGGGGCGAGGAGGGGAGGGGTAAAGGGGAGAGGCTGAGAGGCTGAAGGGGAGGGGGCAGGCTAAGAGGGAGGGAGGGGGCAAGCTAGGGAGAGGAAAGGGAGAGGAAGGAGAGGCAGGAAGTGGGTGGGCTGAGGGGTAGGGAGGGGGCAGGCTGAGAGGGAGAGGAGAGGGAGAGGAAGGAGAGGGAGGGGCAGGAGGGGCAGAGAGGGGGCGGTGCAAGCTGAGAGGGAGAGGAGAGGGAGAGGAAGGGGCGGGTTGAGAGGCAGGGAGGGGGCGGAGAAGCAGGTAGGGAGGGGGCGGAGGAGCAGGCTGAGAGGGGGAGGAGAGGGAGCGGGGGGTGAAGGGAAGGGGGAGGAGAGGGAGAGGAGGGGGCGGGCTGAGAGGCAGAGAGGGGGACTGAGAGGTAGGGAGGGGGTGGGGGAGTAGGTAGGGAGGGGGCGGAGAGGCAGGGAGGGGGCGGGGGGAGTAGGCAGAGAGGGGGCGAAGGAGCAGGCTGAGATTAAAGGAGAGGGAGCAGGCTGGAAGGGAGCGGGCTGCTGAAGGGGAGGAGGAGAAGGGAGGGAGGGGCTGAGGGAGAGGGAGGGGCTGAGGGCAAGGGAGAGAGGGAGGGACAGGCTGAGGGAGAGGGTGCAGCAAGGGAGCGGGGAGGAGCAGCAACCGGCTGCATTCATTTTTGGAAAACATCCCCAGGGCAAAGTACCCAAATATATCATGCTTAGAAATCAAAATCATGATCTCCATCATCCTCTAGATGTTGGAGACAGACAGTAAGAGCATGATCCTGTGTCAGATGGTCATCTTCGTCTGCATCATCACTAGTGGCAGATGCCACTCAACTGGCATGATCCTTCGATTATTGTTGAGCAAGCTTCTGATAGCACCTGTCCTCCGTATGACCGAGCTTGTTGCAATAAGTGCACTTGAACGGCTTGAATGTCTTTCCTTGTGCTGGTGGAGTCGATGGCCTAGGTCTCCATTTGCTAGTGGAGGCAAGAGCATGTGTAGTATCCGATGAGTAGGATTGAGATTCTTTGTTGCGGCGATCCTTTTCAAGAAGAAGAGATACCATATCTTCGAATGTAGTCAATGCAATGCGAAGTACTTCAAGGGCATTCTCAAAGCGAGAAATCCCTTACATACTTGTCATGAGGACAGCTATTTCGTCCTCATCGTCCGGGGAACATGTCAAGTTGGAGAGTTGTTGAGAACTAAAGACTGAATTTTTGCTATATGTGCACTCAAGGTATCAGACTCTTCCATTTTCAACTTACAAAATTGCATTTTCAGAAAAGCCTTGGAGTTGGTGATCTTGTTACCAAATATATTCTCGAGGCGTGCCCAAATCTCCTTAGCCATGGACTTGAAGTCGATATGATGAATCAATGAATCATCTAGGCAAAGCCCAGTGTTTGCGATGGCCCTCGAATTGTATTACTTCCAAAGCTTTCATATTTGAGGCTCCGTTGATGCCTCAAGCGCTTCATCATCTTCGATGGCATCCCAAACATTTTCCTTCATGAGAAGAAGTTGAACATTTGTTTGCCATGCTGGGAATCCGTCCCCCTTGAATTTGTCCACAAGGAGAGAGTTGGTGGAAATTGAACCCATGAAGTTGACAGCTAGGAGAGAGAGCGGGATAATGAGAATGATGGACGGAATGGAGCTATAGAAGAGGAAGAGCAGATGGCAGGCACAATGGAACTGTAGAAGAGGAGATGGTAGGCAGAAGCAGGAGATTGTGGGCAGCAGCGCTATGTGGCTACCAGTTCTATGCTTGGAGCAGCGTGGGCAGCAGCATTACGTGGGCAGAGAGGCGAGCAGAAGCGCAGCAGGATGGTGGGCTGTTTGCGGACAGAGAGGCGAGCAGAAGAGCAACAAGATGGCGGGCTATTTGCGGGCAGAGAGGCGAGCAGAAGTGGGCAGAATAGGAAGCAGAGAGGCGAGCAGAAGCGGGCAGAATAGCGAGCATAATAGCGGGTTGTTTGCTGTTTGCTGCAGGCTGAACCACAACCTGAATGGCGAGGAGATCCCAAGCTGAATGGCGAGCTGAATTGATGATCTCTTGTTGGTGAAGCTCTCCGATGGTGATGCTCAGGGTGGAAGAGAAGATCGAGCTCAAGATGGAATTGGAGAGGGCATTCCTCCAAGGGGAATGAGGGAGAGAGGCTTTAATGTCCTCAATCTCTTACCTCAACCTCTTGGAAGATAGCCTAGCTCTGATACCATACGAAGATGCAAGACATGGAATGGAAAGGAAAGTAGAAAAGCAAGACTAGGCAAACATAATGGAAATGAAAGAATGCTAGAAGGAAATGTACAACCAAGCAAAGTACTTACATGATCAATAAAGGCTTGAGGCTTGATAGATTTGACATGAGAAAGTACAATGCCTTTATAGGATAAGCACACACTCTAAGTGTCAAATGTATATGGGAAGTCCCATAGTAACACGTGGCACTCTAGGATATAAAGTAGTATAGTACTACTCTAGAACTCAATAGAAACACACTAAAAGTCTCTTAAATTGACTCTATTTCATAACAAGGATCTCCTTTCTTCTCTGAGACTCCTTCAGGGTTGAGGTGGCACTTTTAGGCTCCACCTTGGATTTTTGTTAGCTCATTTTGAGCCGGTTTTTCTCATGCATGGCATGATCTACTCCCTCATTAGAGCTTGCTCTTGCGGTTTTCATTCATATTTAATGAAGTAATCCTTTTTAAAAAAAAATTACTCGCCTGACAAAAAATCTTGATGTGGACCACTCTAATGTGACACTAGACAAGTATAACACTATATAGTGTGACACTAGACTCTAGAAAGCCAAAGTGTATATGGGATAGCTCCCAATATGACACGTGGCATGTCTAGGACTCACTAGACTATAAAAACACAACTAGAACACCTAGAACACTTACTTTGACTTCATGTTCCAACCCTCAATCTAGGCTCCTTTATTTGACTAGGACCTAAATTTCTCAACATTTCTGATGTAGTGCGTAGTGTATTTGATGCCTTGAGCACTTTTCTCTTTAGGGTTTTTTTCATATGTAATAGAGTCTTTTCATGCAAAAAAAAAAATCACTGGTCAGTAGAGTCACTTTTTTCATTACTTCAGAACCTGGCTTTCACTTACTGGGCCTAAAGTATTTTATGAGAGTCAATACTCCTCTTGGGCTATCACAACCATGGTGTCCAATCATGTCAACTTCATGCCATCCCTATCTCTTCATACAGACATACATATGCATCAGCGGAAGATTATAGAAAGCATCATTGCATGGCACATTTGGAGATCTATATACACAGAGGCTCATACATCAAGGATGCAGGGATCTTCTAGGTGTGATTCGGCTAGGAGGCTAAATTTTCTCAAAGAATACAGAGGTTGTCCTTCCTTTTCTAAGACCATCATAGGTATGAGGTTTTCATTTGCTGAGGCTTTTGGATGGTATATTACCATGGGTTTTTCATGTATCTATGCCTTGAGTTTCTTCTCTTGGTCAGCTATTTCTTCATACTTAATAGAAGTCTATTTCCAGAAGGGAACAAAAGAACTCCTCCCAAAGTAACTATCTCAAAGTCTCATTATATAGCAAGTATGGAAAATAGGATGTACAGAGGTTATAGGTGGACTTCACACCTTTGCCTTTGAGTCACATCATATTATGTGGTAGAACATCACTCACACCTTTGTGGCCAGCTTTGGCAGGATTCAAGGCTCCTCTTGTGCATTGTGGGGCATCCAAGAGGGCATCTTTATGAGGGATCTTTTGCATTAATATATATGAGAGTTTACCTAGATTCTTATATTTTGGTCATACTTAATAGAAGTTCACTCTTTTGAGAAAGAAATTCCTGATGGAGAATTGTTTTAAAGTTCAGTTATAGATAAGCATGTTTAAATTGTGCATGGCTTAAAAATAAGTGTATAATTTTAGCTAGATTGAAAATATGATTCAATTGTAATGCTTCTATAGAGAATTGTACTTTGTGCCTCTATGATGCAAAAGCGATAGTATTTCTTGTGGCTTCCTATCTTTCTTCTTCCCAAAAAAACATTGTTTTGTTTGATTTGGGATTTGTGTGTGGCACTTAGACTCTCATGGAGAACTCTTTTCCCCAGCCTTGTGTATTCATTGACACCTCAAGTGTGGAATTCCATCACTCAAACATTAAGGGGTGGAGAACATAACAGCTTTGACGGACCCAAGCATGTAGGATTTTCCTAAAGGCCCCTGGCCCTCAGCTAACCGTGCTAAGGCTCTATTAGCTAGCAGGTGCTTGACTCAATAAGAGCTGCCATACCCATAATGGCCCAACTTGCAATCCCAAGCATTCCCATGTCTATCACCCTAATTATTTTTTGACCTGATATGCTTCATTGCTTTCATCTTTCATGGCTTTTTAAATTTATGTAAAGAATATATGGTGGTAAATTATGTGCAGGTGGTTAGATGGGGAAGGTCTGTGTACTTCAACATCCAAAAGTTCATTCAATTTCAATGCACAGTAAATGGCGTTGCTCTTGCTTTGAATTTTATTGCTGCTATAGTAAAAGGATCAGCTCCATTGACAGCAGTACAGGTGTGTTTTCGTGTTTGTGAACCACGTTGAGATAGTTGACATGGGTGTTTTTTCAGATTTACACTCTGCTTAAGAGTAAACTCTAATTTTATTGTCATAACCCGCTTACACTGCATTCAGCTCTTATGGGTAAATCTTATCATGGACACAATGGGAGCTCTTGCCTTGGCTACTGAACCTCCAAATGAGAAACTGATGAATAAAAACCCTGTTAACAAGCGGTATGATCCCACTTTGTTCTTGTCAAGTGTCAATTATGTTGTATATGTATCAAAACTTGTCTATATACATGCATATATTACATGTGTATGTATGTCTGTGTGTACACTCCTAAGCCTTCAAATACATATATACACGTGTGTGTGTGTTGTCTGTTCGTCAGATAGATTAAATTGTCTATTTGTCTTACAATGAAGTTTTATGAGCTTGTATTTGCTGATCTCCACTTTGGAGACAGCTTCTTGTAATATAAATATATATGGATTTCACTCCCAAAAAAAGTATGTGTCATACATGCGTAATACGTTGAAGTTTATGTAAGTTTGACTATGGATTGTACATCTTGTAGCCCGCCCAAGTTACCTTACCCTCACCTACGTTGATTAGGGTTTCCTTAATTCAATGTTTCTATACATATACTCGTCGCAATAATGTAATAGTTGTTGTACATTGTAGGGTACTCTCTCTTGTGCGTAGTTTGTTGAGGTCAATCATTGTCCAAGCGACAACCAAACTTGGTCCAAGCTGATGACCAAATTTGGTTCAAGCTGATGACCGGACTTTGTGTGGTATAGGCCAAGGACCAGCACGATTTCCATTGAACTTTGGCAATGGAACGAGGTAAAAAGGGGGTCTTTAGCAAGTATTTGGATGGATACTATACACATAGTGGTGGAATTTTGGGGAGCATTGTTAAAACAAGAAGTCAAAGTGAGCATTCTAGGTGTGCTTTTATAGTCTGGTGAGTCCTAGACATGCCACGTGTCATATGTGCACCCCAAGTAACTCAGAGTCTAAAGTATGATCATGTTCAGTGGTTGACCCAAGAACTATCATGGAATAAGACTCAACATGACTCAAAGGCTCATGTCTTAGAATGGCTACATGACCAGCTCATAGGTCTACGAATACACCAACATCCCGGAACTCGGCCAAGCCTGATAAAGAGACCCTATCAAAGCCAATACATGGCTCCCACAATACATCCCCCTCCTGACTCCAAAACAGGGTGACATGGAGCCACACACCATAGATATTAAAACATCATTTTAGGAGGATTATCCAAGACTGAGAACCTTTACTCAAATAGATTATTACATTCAATTTTTAGGAGACTACCCACGGCAAGGTATCCATATACATCAAGGTCGTGGAAATATTTTAGAAGACATATTCATCATCCTCATCTACCTCCCGAGAAAAGGATAGATTTCGAAGATGAGCCAGTGAGAGAAAAGGTTGGTGTTGGAGTGTCATGTTCTTTTTCTTCACTAGTGGCACCTGCAACCAAGTTAGCATGCTCCTTGGATTGTCATTTGGCAAGATTTTGAAAACAACGGTCCTTTGTATGGCCAAGCTTCTTACAGTACGTACATTTGAAAGGTTTGAACAACTTTTTATCCTTGGAAAATAATGTTTGCTCCTTATGGACATCTTTGTGCCTTTGTTAATGATTGAGAAGCATTGCGACCATTTCATCAAAGGACATATTCCGTGCTACTCGAAGCGCTGATATGATATCACAAAATTGAGGAATATCCTCAATGTTGGAAAGGAGTACAACCACCTGATCATCTTCCCCAATAGGAGCCTTCAAAGCAGCAAGTCGGGTGATGAGGGATTCCATATGATTCAAATGAGCATTAAGAGAATCTTCATGCTTCATATGGATCTTAAAGAATTCATGTCTGAGAAACACTTTGGAATTGATAATTTTATTGCCAAATAAGCGCTTGAGCTTGTCCCACAATTCATGTGCAGTGTCATCAAAATCCAAGTGATGAATAACGTCATCAGACAAACCCAAACCAATGATAGAAAGACCTTTGTCATTGAGAGTTTCCCACGCTATAATTTTCTTTTCATCAGATTCAGGTTTCTTGTCTTTAGCACTAACCACCTTCCTTCATAAGCAGAAGCCTTAGCTTGGTTTGCCAAGTTGGAAAGTTCTTACCACAAAACTGAGTTATGACTTCTTCAAGAAAATTGATTTGATTAGGGTTTTCAGTCAAAAGTCACGACTTCTTTAAGTTCTGACGAAATTTGAGTTCGTGATTAAATTCTTACTACGTATTGCTATTATAAGTGATGTATCTTTTAAAGAAGTTCTATTCTAGTTCTCAGATGTTTTTACACCCCATTGGATATAGAGTGACTCTCATGTATCATCAATCTCTTTGCTGTTAGGAAATTGAGTCAAGTTGAGTCAATTTTGGTGTGTTCTAGTGAGTCCTACTGTGAGTTTTATAGTACTAGGTGTCTAGGAGTGCCACATGTCATATTGGGAGGTATCCTATATGCATTCGGTACTTTGTGTGTGTGTTCCTATCCTATAAACACATTATACTTGTCACTTGTAAAATCACTCAAGTCATTCAAGTACAAGCTACTTTGGTCTACATGTGAGTACTTGTTCATTGCTTTCATTTCCTTTCCATTTTATTTCCATTTTGTTTTCATTTTATTATGTTTGCTATCTTTCATTTCCTTTCCATTTTATTTCCATTTTAATATGTTTACTATGTTTCCTTTTCATTCCTAGTGTTAGCTTGCTTCTTTTCCTAACACTATGTTCCTTCATGTGGTATCAGAGCCATAGCCTTGTCTGTTGAGGTTTGGGAAGCCAATGAAGCTACCTGAGCCTCTCCTCCTTGGAAGGCCCTCTTCTCTCTTGAGCTCCTCTACTTCTACTCCTTAGCCTAGATCGTGAGATGTTTCTTGCTGCAGCAACCAGAAAAGAGTGGTTTTCCAGCCCACCACTACTGCCATCAGTCTTCTTGTCACTATTGAAGCTGCCCACGCCAAAATCATCAAAAAAAGAAGGGTTGCAACTTTTACGACGTCTCTGCATGCCAAATGGCATCGAATTTGAAGTCCATTCAAAAGAGTAAAATGTAGATCTCATTGAGAGATACATTTTTCCTTCAAAGAGATTGTCAATCCAACGTCTCTACGGAAAGATATGGGTATTTGAAGATCAACCTTACCTTCTTTTTTTTTTTTTCGGGGGGGGGGGGGGGGGGGCAAAAAAGAGACTTCTATTAAGTATTAAAGAAAACTGTAAGAGCAAGCTCCATACAGGAATACAGGATACACCATGCAATGCATGAAAAGCTCAAGAGCCAAAAAGAAAGGATTGGGGCTGATAGTGCCATCTCAATCCGGTAGCAACCTCCGAGAAAAAGGGAGAACCCCTCCAAACTCGAACAAATTCAGCCCTCCTAGAAGAGGCTGCCTGTGAAGGGCCTTGCATGCTAGCCCATATGGCTATCAAAGTGTGAACCGTTGATAAGGAAAAAATGGAAAGACAACCATGAATTATGTACTTCACCACGTTAGATAAGTGAGACTTCATAGGGATCAGCTGCAATGTGGGCTCATAGATGGTGAGCTTATGAACCAGATTCTAGAGTATGTGTCTTTGTACTAGGAACTGAGACAAATTTCCACCCAAAAAAAAAAAAAAAAAAAACTGACTAAACATGGATCACATAGACTCGAAGGGAGACAAAAGACTACACAGCCCGAAACAGATTGAACTTAGAACTGAACTTCCCCCCAAAACTTAGAAAACAGTCAGCCTCAAAATACTATGAACCCACAGCCCACATGAAGGTTATCTTTGGGACTTTTCAAGACATCAACCCACGATCAAGATCCCATAGCCAAGACTCATAAGCCTCCATCGAGAGCAACAGCTCATAATTCTTGACGTGATCATAACTGCTCCACAGCATCTCCTTCTCAAACATTGAGCTCTAGCATTCCATATATCTCCCCAAAATTGTAGTCAGTGACCAATGAGTGATAGGGACTAACTAGCGGATTGCATCGATCATCTCTGCTCTTACACAACTACGTCCAGCGTCTGTATCTTTCTCTTGCTCGTAGAATACTCCATACTCATAGCTTCTGTCGCTACAGTCATCCAGACAGCAGAAATGATGCCACAGCTATGCCTCAAGCTTTTACTAAGCAATAGCTCATAACCAGCCACCTACAAGCCCACACAGAAGACATCTCAAGCAACAGACTAAGCCTCTTCCATTTCCCGTATTGTATGCTTTCCGTCACTCAAGATATTCTGCTCAAAACCTCCATAATAGCTATACTTCTTGCAGCCAAGAAACCCACGACTCTAGTAGGAGTAAACAGCCCGTTGGAAAACAGTGCCAACTCACAGCTTCTCTTTTCATGGTGTATGCTCCCCCTCTATCGTTCAAAATCCTCTAGCGCATACTAGCCACACCCAGCCATGCTTCTCCGTCTCACCAAGCCTCAGTACTCCATAGCCCTCTTCAAAACCATAGTCTACACTCTTAAATTACCTGCTCTGCCTCTACGCAAGGACTCCCTGCAACTGTGTGTAACCTTTTCTCTCATGAAATTCTCCTCATCTGTGGTCCTCCCACACTCCATCACTGCACTCTAGCCCACGATCTCCTCCACTCCTCAAAGATCCCCTCTCGTCACAAATCCTCCACCCAAGTAGCAGCTCCTTCCTGAGACCATCCTCCGTTCGTGTAGTTGCCACCTTGCCCTTTAAAAGCCTTCACCATCCATCAGTCCGCGTGATAACGAGCCTACGACTCTCATTGCACCACCCGCATCATTGTCCAAGGATCTCCTTGGCTTGCATAGTAACAACGCCCCAACTTCCAAAGCTCCTCGCTAGCCAAGGTCTCTCTAGCTCTCGTAGTAGCGTCGCCTTTCACCATCAACCCTTGACAGTCCTTCCCCTTTGCACAGGCCCACGATCTACTTTCCTAGCTCATTGTTGCACTCACCGTCCCGACCTCTGAACCACCCATCCACCAGCGCGATCCCCTTCCAAAAGCTATAATCGACCTCTCCTCTCCAGAGCTCATCCGGTAGCACTCAGCCTCCCTAGCAGAACCTTCGATTCTGAGAACTACTCCCGCTTCTCCTTCTGATCGCGCATCCCATGCCAAAGAACTCCCTCGCTCACACAGTCGTGTCCCGCACTTCTAGAGCCCTCCTCTGTCAATCCTTGTAGTAGTTCACCTGCGAGCTCCTTCTGCCATCTTAGAATTCCTCTGCGAGGTTCTCCCACACCTCCTTTTCGTGATCACTGCTGCCTCACAACTCCTCTTCTCCTCATGGAGCACACGCTTTTTTTCCAAGGCTTGCTCTCCGAATCCCTCTTCTAAAGCTCTCCAGCTCCCATCTACGACACCAGCTCGCCAACTTATCGTCCCCTTTCAGCAAGCCTCCCTTCACGTAGCATGCCAGCTCATCGTCGAGAAGCATCCCTTCATCCATCACGTAGCCACCTTTGCATGAGCAGGATGCCTTCCCAATTAGTCCAACCACCTCAACCTAATCTACCACCTCATTAGTGACATTTTACCACTCTCAAGACATTTCCCCCAAATCACATTAAATGCACACTTTGGACCTTTAGTCACGCACATTAGCATGGACATTAAAGCTTGCATGCAACCCCATACACACACATGAAAAGCCCCTTTACATGGACACCAGAACATATCAAAATCCTATAACATACAAGTGCACATTGACTCAGGAAAATATAAAAAAACCCTTCATGACTTGACTTTACATGACCCCAAAAACATTTTGCTTGATCACACACTAGACACCCTTGCTTTGGAAGTCTGGTACAACCACATTGCATTATCATTTCCCATGAAATCCCTGCAAAACATACTTTATTTGAAAGTCTGGTACAACCACATTGCATTATCATTTCCCATGAAATCCCTGCAAAACATACTTTATTATCTCAAAAAAGTATACATGAGTCCATCATGCTTGTGAAATAAAAATTCACAAATGCCAAAAGCCCACACCTACCCTAGATGTGTACAACTATGGGCCTACCCACAGCTATATACAGTGCTCAAAAACTTGATACAGGTTTTGTCCTATCATTTTTCCCATCCCCAAGTCTGCAGACATTCATGTCTTGTAGATGGAGGTGTATAAGATTTGCATTTCTTTAGAGATATCCTCATCCATGAGGTCTTCCGACTTGTCTGGTTTCATTACAGCAGGTCCATAGCCACCCACACCCATGATCCTATGAAAGTATTTCTTTAGTCTAAAGCCATTAACTCTATTTATGCTGCTGACCATCCAAATCCTCAAGTTGATATGATCCATTTTTGAATTTCTTCGTCACACGAAAAGGTCCATCCCATTTGGTCACAAATTTCTTCTTGAAGGTAGAATCCAGACTACTATTGTATCTCAAAACTAGATCACCCTCCTTGATTTTCTTATCCCGGAATTTCCTGTTTGCTCTCTTCTGATTCTCTTCTTGAATTAAAGCATAATGTTCCACCGCCTTTTGTCTGTCTAGTTGTGCTTCCTGCAAATCCAATAACTGGTTCTGGAAAGTAGAATTTGAATCCTCGTTTATCTTCATTAACATATGTAATGCATAAATTTCTACTTCCAAGGGCGACAAAGCTTCTTTCCCATAAACAAGATGAAATGGTGAAAACTGGGTGCCTTCTTTTACTGCAACTCTGTAAACCCATAAAGCCCAGCGCAAAGCAAGATCCCACTCCTTCTCATAGGTTCTTATAATCTTTCCCATGATATTAGTACACACACTATTAAATTTTTCATTCATCCCATTACATTGAGGGTAATAGGGACTTGCATATCTGTGTTTAATCTTCAGCTTACCACATAATAAATCCATCAGTTCACTCCTGAAACCTGGACCTCTATTAGAAAGCAATTCCAGTGGTACATCAAATCTACAGCAGATATCCTCATACACAAATTTACATACATATTTTGCATTGACAGCCCATACTGCTCGTGCTTCAGCCCATCTCGTCAAATAATCCACAGCTATCAGCATATAACAATTTCCCCTGGTTGTCATGGGTAGAGGACCGATGGCATCTATTCCCCATTTCTCAGAAATATTTCCCCTGGCTCTGCCAAACTCAACCTTGCATCTAGAGTTGTGGTAGTGAACCAGGTTCTCTTGGCCACCTCCTGGTTTGTGTGTTCTTGCTGGTGCTGGTCTAGGGATTGCATCACTTAGCTCATCAGACCAGTCATGAATTTTTTATGGAGTGGACTTGATGGCACAGCAGATGTTGCAGTAAGGGTGGCCTGGGAGACTATTATTCTCCCTACATGTGAAGGGGGCCTTAATGTCATTGACCCGAACTTGCAGTGTAGGGAATTGCTTTGTAAGGTGGTGGTGAGGGGACTCATGCCTGGGTAGGAACCTTGGAAGGATTTCTTTTTTGGACGCATTTCAGGCTTGCACACCAACCTTGGGAGATGATTGGGTGGATAGCCTTTGATGGATTTTCACATCAGCCCCTCTCAGATCTCCTGCCTCTCCTCTCATGACTGCCATCCTGAAAGCTTGGGGGAGCTTCAGGAACACTCTTTGAAGGATTCCACCTTCTACCATCGAAGAGATTGATAGGTAGTCGATCATTTGGAATGATAGTATTCTTGACAAGCATGTTAGACCACTGGGCACTTCCCATTACATGCAGTGGTCTAAATGGGAGAGAGGCCCCGCCTACACAGTAGGCAATTGGAAATCTTTTATCAGGCTACCTATGGATCAGAGACTGCAGTCCGTGAGTCACCTCAGAGGGGTAGCATGCAAGATTCAGCAGATAGATGCAACCATCCCGGTGGAATGGACAGTTGAGTTGCCTATTACTTCCACCACTTGGATGGGGGCTTTTTCGAGGACATCAGTTCCTTTACAAGTGATCGCTCTCCGAGGTCTCGGGAAAGACGCACTGGTCTTTGATGTTGGGGATGGAGGTTTACTTTCTACATCCAAGGATGGCATTCTTCTTGAGGTTGCTTTTCAGCTTGTCAGGATTGCTGGTTTTGTGGACCTTGGAGCGGGCTTGCAGTGGTACTTAGACCCCGACCCTCTGCTCTTGGCCTTGGGATCCTGGAGGTTGTGGTTATATGGGGAGGTGCACCTATCAGGTGCTTGCAGTGGGACCAAGGAGAGTGGGAATGGATAGATCATGGGCACCGAGAGAGGGGGATTCCCTTCTTTCGTTTCACGGTTGGTAATGCCAGGAGGTTTCAGCTGAACAGTAGGGGTTGGATTCCCTCCAGAGCCCCCCATTGGGAAAGCTTCTTCATCACCGCAGACTTGCGTAGAAATTTCTGGAGGAGGCTCTGGAAATCCCTCAAAAATAGAAAGATCACTCTTTTCTTTTGGCTTTCTATTCATGGAGGGATTGCAGTGAACCTGTGGTAATCACGATTTGGGGCTGATCCCACTTGTCCTCGATGTCATTCTGCAGAGGAGCCAATGCGACATTGCCTTTGGGACTGCAGTCAGGCGAGGACTGTTTGGAAAGGGGTTGCTCAGATACTCAGCATCTTTCACACTTCCCCTTTCTTCATGACTTGGGGCTCGGTCGCATGGTTATCTCTTACCGGGCCCCAGGTGTTTTATGAGGGTGAGCCTTCTTCTTGGGCACTCTCGGTCCGCCGGCAGGTGATAGAGCCCTACTCTCTACAGGATGTACCACTTACTTCCTTCAGAGCTTCTCATGTTTCAGTGGACATCTCTTAGGAGATTTTGGCTAGCATTTCCTCTTGGCACATTTGGAGAGCCAGATGTACTGAGGCCTTGGATGGCACCCAGATACACCCATTACAGATGTTCACAGGTATTTGATCTGACACGGTTCAAAGCCATATAGGCTAGCATATAGGGCCCTTCACAGGCAGTCTCTTCTAGAAGGACTATATTTCTTCGAGTTTGGAGAGGTTCTCCCTTTTTCTCGGAGGTTTCTACCGGATTGAGATGGCACTATCAGCCTCAATCCTTTCTTTTTGGCTCTTGAGCTTTTCATGCATTGCATGATGTATACTTAATAGAAGTCTCTTTTTGCAAAAAAAAAAAAAAAGTTCCTCTTACTCATTTGCTGACACTGTAGGCATGACTTGCACCAATGTCTTATGTCTCTCTGGAGGGATGGCCACACATATCCTTCCGTAATAATTTTCCTCAGCATGATTTTAAAGGCAAAATGTCCTCCACATACTCCCTCATGATTAGCTTGTAGAATATGAAAAACTTCCTCATGCCAGGGAATTCTTTTGAGCACCAGATCAGCCCCTTTCATGTAAAGAACATCATCTATCAGACAATAAGAAGTACAGCTTTTAATAAATCTGTATTTTCTTTGTTTCGGAACTTCTTCAGGCACTTTACCAGTTAACAAGAAACTTTCCTCACAAGCTAATGTCTCCCTTCCTTTGTATAAGGGATCCTGCACTCCTACTGCCTCAACATAGGCTGCTGTAATTTCCTGCGCAGCATCATGTGCATTTACATTCTTACCTCTTTCAATATGCTGGAGTGTCCAGGCATCCAATTGATTTAACAGTTTCTTCACCGCACTTATCCATCTCTTTAAATGAACATTTTAACCTTCCAGACACCTAAAATTTGCTTCACAACCAACAGAGCATCTCCCTTAATCATGAGTCTCTTAATACCCAGACTAATGCTTACTTTCAAACCTTTGAAGAGGGCTGCATATTCAACTTCATTATTACTGCTGGCTTCGAGCTGAATTCCCATTTTCCAAATCTCCTTTCCTCCAGGATCATAAATGACAATTCCTCCTGTACTTTTATTTAAACTTTTTTTGTAAGATCCATCAAAGTGTAAAACAAATGCATCCTCTAGTACTTTTTCTTCATTAATGTCAGTGTTCTTCTCCACATATTCAACTAAAATATGTCCTTCCTTATAGGTGAGGAGATCAGCTTAGGAAGCTCTGGTAGAGTTCTCAACCAAGAAGGCAAAAGAGTACTTCTGTAACTCTACTATTCTTGTATTCATGCTCCCGGAGATGTTTGTACTATTCAACATATGAAGCAGTAGTGAACATGAGGTGAGAACCACAAAAGGCCTGGATAATAGATAAGACCGAAATCTTCTACAGGCATACAAGAGGCTAGCCAGGACCAATTCAGCCACTGAATACTTCCTTTCTACTTCACTCTTCACCCTACTGGCATAGTAGACTGGCCTCATATATATGGAACCCTCTCCTTGTTGCAAAAGAATAGCACCAATAGCATCTGGTCCGACAGATGGATTCACATAAAAAGTCCTGGAATAATCTGGTGGCTTTACACTTGAAATATGAGTCAAGGATTCCTTAACTGCCTGAAACACCTCTTCACTCTCTGTCGTCCATTTCAAAGGCTCAGATTTTACCACGTGCCGAAGAGGATACAAAATTTGAGATAACATATGAATAAATCTCGACAAATACTTCACACCCCGCAAGCATCACATGATAATCTACTCGACATGAAACATTAAATGCCTCAACCTCTAGACCAGGTACTATCCCTAAAGTTTTCACCTTGGAGTGGTTTGCCATTGTGATGCGATAACTAGAGGAGCGGGATATCTTCAATCGTAATCTTTCCACACAAGCCTGGGTAATCACACAAATCTGTGCACCTCCCTCTATATAGGCCTCTCCAAAACCCTTTCCTTTATGCCAAGCTTCTACAACAGGTAAAAGATCCGGCAACTCTGAGACAGACATCAGCTTAATTGTACCTTTATGAGAGTTCTTCTTTGCTGGATTTACAGCCCGCCTCCATTCTTTTTTAAGCTTTGGGCATCGACCAATCATTCGAGCAAATGTAATGTACGGTTTCCTCGCTAAAAGATCTTCCACCAAATCATAATCTCCCTGCTCTTTGCCCATGGGATAATCTACAGTTCTGTACTTCCTTCTGGGCTTCCTGCTCTTCTTCTTTTGGTATCCTTGCTGAAAGATCTTCCACCAAATCATAATCTCCCTGCTCTTTGCCCATGGGATAATCTGCAGTTCTGTACTTCCTTCTGGGCTTCCTGCTCTTCTTCTTTTGGTAGGTCATCATCTCCTTAGACTGCTTCCCCTTCTTTGCACTCGGACCAACCTCCTCTTCTCTATCCTTTCCCTTTCTCTTCTGCAGTGGCTTTACAGATTCCAGAGGTACTAGGCTGACCTGCATCTTTTACTTCTACACTATGATCATTCACCCTATTATTCAATCATGTTGGCAATGGATAAACATCACCTCCAGCACGTGGAGGCTTATCACAGTGTGTGCTGTAATGTCCCCACTCTCCACAATTAAAGCACTAGACACAAGGTGCAAATGACCCTTGACCTCGTCTTGCCTGCCACGGGCCTGAATTATTTGAAGAAAGCATGCTGCCTCTACCATAACCACCTGATGATCTACCTCTTCCCCTATCGTTCATCAAGTTCAAACTCAAACTCTTCATAAGCTCCGACATTTCATGAATTTCTTCTTTTATATTCTCCTCCTTCTTAACTTCAAGCTTCTGTATTTCTGGCTTCACATGAGAAATAATTTCAGGCACATGCTGAACCATTGGCATCTCCTGCATCATTTGTGACAATCTTATCTGCTTCCTCTCCTTCTCTTTTGCTACCCTGAGAGCATCCTCATAAGTGACCAGCTCTTTACATTCAATCTTTATCCTAATCTCCAACTTCAGACCAGCAACAAACCTATCCTTTTTTATGACTTTGGGAGGAACTTCAGGTAATAAGGCCACCTGCCATTTATTCCACAACACAGTGAACTTACCGACATACTCATCCACTAATTGAGTCGGTTGTTGCTGCAATAAACATAGCTCTCTCCAATGCCATCAGAATCTCTAACACACACAAACTTGTCCAGGAAAGCTGTCCTCACCTCTAGATAAGTCGGGTTTCTGTGAGCACCCTGATCATTACGCATCCTTGCAGAGAAAGTCTGCAGCCAAGTTCTCGCTTGTCCCAACAGACAAAAGGATAGAATCTGAAGAAGGACTTCTGGAGCATTCCTGTCTTTAATAAGAGCTGTGAACTCCAAGCACTCTAAAAATCTCTCTGGTTCTTCATTGGGCAACCCATGAAATTGAGGAAATTCATGAGCCATCTCTCCTTTTAACAAACTTATCTCAAACACACTTCCAACCAGAAATACCACCCAACCTCTTCTGGGAAGAAAGCAAAAATAATCACTCTATTGAAGAAAGCTTACCCTGCATCTGACTGGCATTCTTCTTCCTAAGAGCAATGACTTTCAAAGCCTTTTGAACCTTAGCACAGAGACATATCACCCGAAGTTCAACATCAAGGCATCTATGTCTCTCCTATGTCCACACTCCCCACATAACTCACAATGAATCACTCTCATGCGAGGCTTTGTCTTCATAGTTTCAATCCCTAATCACACAGAAATTCAAACAACATTCCCCAGCCAATACTTGTGGGCCGTTTTGTCTTGAGTACCCAATCTCAAGTCAAAACTCCTCCTGTCTCGAGCAGGATCACCAAAAAAGGTCAAGACTATGATGAGACTTATGCTCCCGTAGCAAAGATGGATTCCATATGGTTCTTGGTATCACTAGTGACACAAACAGACTGAACTTAGAACTGAACTTCCCCCCAAAACTCAGAAAACAGTCAGCCTCAGAATACTATGAACCCACAGCCCACATGAAGGTTATCTTTGGGACCTTTCAAGACATCAACCCACAATTAAGATCCCACAGCCAAGACTCATAAGCCTCCATCAAGAGCAACAGCTCATAATTCTTGACGTGATCATAACTGCTCCACAGCATCTCCTCAAACATTGAGCTCTAGCATTCCATACATCTCCCCAAAACTGCAGTCAGTGACCTATGAGTGATAGGGACTGACTAGCGGATTGCATCGATCATCCCTGCTCTTACACAACTACGTCCAGCGTCTGTATCTTTCTCTTGCTCGTAGAATACTCCATACTCATAGCTTCTGTCGCTACAATCCTCCAGACAGCAGAAATGATGCCACAGCTATGCCTCAAGCTTTTACTAAGCAATAGCTCATAAACAGCCACCTACATGCCCACACGGAAGACATCTCAAGCAACAGCCTGAGCCTCTTCCGTTTCCCGTATTGTATGCTTTCCGTCACTCAAGATATTCTGCTCAAAACCTCCATAATAGCTATACATTCTACCCTAGACTCCATTCTGTCCGTCACTCCTTACGATTTCACCTAACTCTTCTACTCTGCCTTCCCTAACACAGTCCGAAAGCATTGGGGAGCATATACCTTTCCATTGTCAAAAGTCGCCTCCCTTCATCATCCCTCTCCCCTCCTGTCACCCCCTCTTCCATCTCTTTCACTGTCGCTTCCACTGTCACTTCCCAAGGAACTGCCTCCTCTCCACTTTCGACCAGACGGCCACCTCGGTGAGCACAACTTGATGTAGTCTGCCCCAGAGCTTCTTCAGTATATTCTATTACAGGTGTTACAGGTTCCCCATCAGTGACATGTCTCACCTCTCCAATAGTCACTTCGCCAGTGCCCTTGCCCGGACTTGCATCTCCATCAGTCACACTTGTCCAGGCTTCTCTAGGGATCTCCAGAGTTTCACTAAATCTGATTGCACCAGGTACACCCCCTGTTGTACCAGTGAGACGATGGGTGTTGTAACAGTGACAATGGGTATTGTACCGGTGACTTCCTCGAAAAGTGTATTTTTGCAAAGGACTGCAGTTGTATCATCTTCCCTTGCCACCACTTTCACCGATGAAGTCATCACCACAGTTTAGGCGACCTTTGACCATGTGTTGGACCTGAATCTTATTCTGGGCCCTGACTCTCAGAGGCTTTCTCAGGGGCTATCTTTGCAGGGAGTACTTCACATCTCGGCCTCCCCACCACCACAACCACAGGGCAGAGACAAGAGCAGAGACCAGAGTGGAAGCCCCTCCCCAGGAGATCCTCCATCAGCTAATTCAGCATCAGAGGAGGTATTTGAGGGAGGGAGTTTGCCCGAGTTTGTGGATTGCCCACCCCTTCATCAGAATGATATGTTCACAACTTACATAGCTGCTTCATTAGGCCCACCGCTTTCAAATGTTTCTCTTGTGGAAAAACAGAATGAAGATAACAGCTAATTTCTATCTGTTCTTCACCGAAAACGCTCACTAGTATGTGGAAAAGAGGAGGATCTGAATCAAATCTTCACCATTCCTTCGCAGGAATGCCTCGCACAGAACAGAAAGACCTCGAGGGCCCCGACATGTTTTGTGCACTTAGACAAATTGGCACCTACAAGAAACTTGTTGACGGATAAAGAGGGAGCTCTCCCTGACATGTTCGAGGAATTGGGGGACATGATTAATTTGGCAGACAGGATGAAATACAGCGATAGGTACGCCTGGATGAAGAGGTCCTTGCATCTTGCTCAACGTATCATGGATGACACTTTCACGTAGCTAGGGACAGCAGTCTTCAATTCCACAGGTTATGCTCATAAGCTCCTCTCCCAACTGCAACATTTGAAGTTAGAATTCGAGAGAGCTCAGGCAGCCCAGTAGCATGCCACGGAGGTGACACTTCAGCAACAGGAGAAAAGGTGGTAGAAAGAGAAGGACTCAGTGATTCACGAGTGTGACATCGCTTGCAAGAAACCCACGACTCCAGTAAGAGTAAACAGCCCGTTGGAAAACAGTGCCAACTCACAACTCCTCTTTTCATGGTGTGTGCTCCCCCTCTATCGTTCAAAATCCTCTAGCGCGTAGTAGCCACGCCCAACCATGCTTCTCCATCTCGCCAAGCCTCAGTACTCCATAGCCCTCTTCAAAACCACAGTCTACGCTCTTAAATTACTTGCTCTGCCTCTACGCAAAGGACTCCCTGCAACCGTGTGTAACCCTTTCTCTCACGAAATTCTCCTCATCTGTGGTCCTTCCACACTCTATCACTGCACTCTAGCCCACGATCTCCTCCGCTCCTCAAAGATCCCCTCTCATCACAAATCCTCCACCCAAGTAGTAGCTCCTTCCCAAGACCATCCTCTGTTCGTGTACCCTCTGTTCGTGTAGTCACCACCTTGCCCTTCAAAAGCCTTCACCATCCATCAGTCTGCGTGATGACGAGCCTACGACTCTTGTTGCACCACCCGCTTCGTTGTCCAAGGATCTCCCTGGCTTGCATAGTAACAATGCCCCAAATTCCAAAGCTCCTCGCTAGCCAAGGTCTCTCCAGCTCCCATAGTAGCGTCGCCTTTCACCATCAGCCCTCAACAGTCCTTCCCCTTTGCACAGGCCCACGATCTACTTTCCTAGCTGAAGAGAGTAGGGTTCTATCACCTGTCGGCGGATCGAGAGTACCCAAGAAGAAGGCTCACCCTCATAAAACACTTGGGGCCCAATAAGGGATAACCATGCAACCGAGCCCCAAGTCATGAAGAAATGGGAAGTATGAAAAATGCTGAGTATCCGAGCAACTCCTTTCCAAACAATTCTCGCTTGATTGTAGTCCCGAAGGCAATGTCGCACTGACTCCTCTGTAGAATAACAGCGAGGGCAAGTGGGATCAGCCCCAAATCGTGATCTCCACAGGGTCACTGCAATCTCTCCATGAAAAGAAAGCCAAAAGAAAAGAGTGATATTTCTATTTCTGAGGGATTTTCAGAGCCTTCTCCAGAAATTCCTACGCAAATCTGCGGTGATGAAGAAGCTATCCCAATGGGGGGCTCTGGAGGGAATCCAACCTCTACTGCTCAGTTGAAATCTCCTGGCATTACCAACCGTGAAACGAAAGAAGGGAATCCCCCTCTCTCGATGCCCATGATCTATCCACTCCCACTCTCCTAGGTCCCACTGCAAGCACCTGATAGGTTCACCTCCATATAACCACAACCTCCAGGATCCCAGGGCCAAGAACAGAGGGTCAAGGTCTAAGTACCACTGCAAGCCTGCTCCATGGTCCACAAAACCAGCAATCCTGACAGGCTGAAAGGCCACCTCTAGAAGAATATCGTCCGTGGATCTAGAGAGTATACCTCCATCCCCAACGTCAAAGACTAGAGAATCTTCCCCGAGACCTCAAGGAGCGATCACCTGTAGAGGAATTGCTGTTCTCGAAAAAGCTTCCATCCAAGTGGTGGAAATAATAGGCATCTCAACTGTCCAATCCACCGGGATGGTTGCATCTATCTGCTGAATCCTGCGTGCTACCGCTCTAAGGTGACTCACGGACTGTAGCCTGTGATCCTCAGGTAGCGTGATAAAAGCCTTCCGAGTGCCTACTGTGTAGGCAGGGCCTCTCTCCCATCTAGACCACTGCATATAATGGGAAGTGCCCAGAGGTCTGCCATGCTCATCAAGTATACTATCGTTCTAAATGATTGGCTGCCTATCAATCTCTTCAAGGGTAGAGGGCGGAACCCTTCGAAGAGTGTTCCTGAAGCTCCCCCAAGCTTTGAGGATGGCAGTCATGAGAGGAGAGGCAGGAGACCTGAGAGAGGTAGAAGTAAAAATCAAGTGAGGGCTGTCCACCCAATCATCTCCTAAGGTAGGTGTGCAAGCCTGAATGCGTCCAAAAAAGAAACCCTTCCAAGGTTCCTGCCCAGGCATGAGTCCCCTCACCACCACCTTACAAAGCAATGCCCTGCACTGCAAGTCCGGGTCAATGATATTAAGGCCCCCTTCCCAAGTAGGGAGAATAATGGTCTCCCAGGCCACCCTCGCTGCAACATCTGCCGTGCCATCAAGTCCACTCCATAAAAAATTCATGACTGGTCTAATGAGCTAAGTGATGCAACCGACACCAGCAAGAACACACAAACCAGGCAGTGGCCAAGAGAACTGGTTCACTACCACAACTCTAGAGGCAAGGTCGAGTTTGGCTAAGCTCCAAAAAAGGAGCTTTTTCCTTATTCTAGTACTGGGGCAAACTGTTGTGTTGGAGAGATGCCCAATTCTACCTTCTGCCTTACCAAATTGTTTTAATATCGCATTTTCAATTTTCTCGGATTTTTTTTTGAGATTTTGGGATTCTCGGCTGAGCTGCACTTGGGGTTACAACTCTGCACATTTCAACTAGTTTTTTGTCAAACCCTAATTTTTGTAGAAACCCTAATTTTCAAAATTTAGGGCTTTTTTGGATTCTACAGTCCTTTGGCCCAATTGAATCCTCTGACATGTAATTTCATTATTATTTTGTACTATCATGTCAATAAAGGCTATTTGCCTTGGATAGTCCTCCAAAAATTATTTATTCTTGTCTGTGGCTCCATTTCCCTCATTAGTTCCTAGAGTCGGGGGATGTATTGAGGGAAGCTACTTTGTATTGGTCTTAGATGGTTCTATCTATCAGGCCTGACATTTGAGTTCTATTTGTCTGGCATAATTGAATCCTCTGACATGTAATTTCATTACTATTTTGTACATTCATGTCAATAAAGGTTATTTGCCTTGGATAGTCCTTCTAAAATTATGTATTCACTTGTTTATTTTCTTGTTTGTGGCTCCATGTCCCTCATTAGTCCCTGGAGCCAATGGGGGGTGTATTAGTCCCTCATTAGTCTCTATATTGGTCTTAGATGGGTCTATCTATCAGGCCTGGCATTTGAGTTCTAGGATGTTGGTGCTCTGGTTTCCTAGACCTCTGAGTTGGTCATGCATCCATTCTAAGACATGAGCCTCTGAGTCATGTTTGGAACATAAATCCATGAGAGTGCTTAGTCTTACCTTGAACCATGCTCATACTTTAGCCTCTGAGATTGCATGGGAGCCATGTCTAGATCTGACATTGCACAGTTCGATGACCATCATAGATCTTGTTCTGGGTTCAATTCTAGTAGTCCCTCACCTTTCCTCCATGGGAGGGTGTTAGGAAATGGAGTCAAGGTGAGTCAGTTTTGGTGTGTTCTAGTGAGACCTAGTGTGAGTTTTATAGTACTAGGTGTCTAGGAGTGCCACGTGTCATATTGGGAGTTCTCTCTATAGAAGAGTGTGGGATAGAAGAGATGCATCATGGCACAAAGAGTGAGAACACAAGTGAGGCAAAATCCATGTATTAGAATGAAGGAATGGCCTCCATTTTATAGTAAGAGAGGAATGTGTAGGCACCTCCCCTATATCAATGGCAATCAGCCCCTACATCAGTGGGACTAGCCTAAATCAAAGGAACCTCCCATGTAGGGGCCTTTGGCTTACATCATCACTTAGGTCACACACTAGACACATCATAGCACTAGATGTGCCTTTACAACACACACACACACACACACACACACACACACATGTGACTCCCCTAGTTGCACACATGCACCATAGAGCAAGCCCTTAACCATACTTATCCCAACATACCCCCCCTCAAGGGTTTTCCTCTTGCAATGTCAATGATACATCTAGTCTCATAGTTTCTCATGCCATCTCATGGTGGTCAATGATAAATCTATGTCTAGGATCTCATGATATTAAAGGTGCCCAAGGGTCAAGGTTTACAATGGCAAGACTCTCCTTTATTAGGGTAAAATAAGATCCCCAATTTTTACTATATTAATACTCTTGATTGTTGTGTACCTAGAAAGCCAATCTTAATGAGTAAATGGCTTTATACTACTGCATCAAACTTGTACTTTGCTTTATACATTCACTTGGTGCCATTTATTTGAGAGGTCTATCCACCAAGTCCCAAGTGTTAAGCACAAGCCGAGATGCTCTCACTAGACCTGGTTGCTCCCGCCATCGCCACCCCGTCTCTAGCCTCCCCTCTGCCTCCTCTTCGCCTCACCCTCGCATCCGCCTTAGTTGCCATTTCACCTCGCCTCCCCTCCACCTAGGCCGTCTCACATGGCCTACATCATATGGTGATCAGAGGTGATTTACAAAAGACAAAACAGAAAGCATTTTTTTTGGAGTGGCAGAGAACCTCAAAATTTAACCAAGTGATGATAAACAAAAATTCAAAGACAAGTTGCTCAGAAGGCAAAGTCCTTGTCTTCTACCACAAAGTTGGATGGTTCATTTGCTGATGGAGTTCTCTCGTCAACTAGATTTGTCACAGTCCTCTTTTTCTCATTGCAAAACTTTTCAGATTGATTATTCTTGCCACAATATGAGCAAGGGTTGATTCTATAACAATCCTTCTCAAGGTGATTGTTTTTCCCATTGTGTTTACAAGCCTTGTACCTGCTCTTTGAAAACTTCACTGCAAGTGCCTCTGTATGCATTTTGCCCATTCTTGAAGTGTTCTTTCTTGTAAGGCACTGATGATGCCTTCTAATGAAGGTTGAGGAAGATTCTTCAAAGTAGTAACCACATAGTCAAAATCCTGAGGCATGCTCTTTAAAAGCACTGCCATAGCATCATCCTCGATGACAGGAGAATTAATTGAAGCTAGTTGTGTCATAATACTCCTCATACTATTGACATGAGCAGTAACATTATCTCCCTCCATTTTAAGTTCAAAGAACTTAATTTTCAGATTTAATTTGGAAGTATAAGCGCTAGCACCAAACAATATGTCTAACTTATGCCATGCTTCAAAAGGGGATTCCAAATCTGAAATGTGGTGTACATAATCATCACCCAAACCTAATGCAATGATGGAATAAGCTTTCTCTATCCTTTTTGCATCTATAGGTATAAGAGTAGAGTCAGTGGCCTTTCCTTTACCTTTGGTTGTAGTTGATTCACCTTCCTGAGAGGTTTGAATTCCTTTATTGACTAAGTCCCATAGATTTTCTGTTATAAGCATAAACTTTATCTTCATCTGCCAAGTATGGAAGCCTTGGCCATTGAACTTGTCAAATTTATAAGTAGCCATGAGAGGGTCTTACCTCAGACAGTGTCTACTCTCTTACAAAATTACTAATCTTATTGAACAAAGAAATCTCCCTCACCATACAAATCTAGATTTCTAGAGATAAATTCAGAGAATCCTAATTGTTTAGCATATTCATACCCAGTTGGCTTCTCCCAAAGTTTCTTGCCTGGGGTCTTCTTCACTTTGAACTTTGTCCTTCTTGTAGTCTTCTTCAAGTGCTTATCATTAGAAGAACCTTCAAAGCTTGACATTTTGACAAGAGATAATTCCCAACTAAATTTCAAATTGAAAAATCATTCTCTGATCCGTACTTTAGCATTTCTTCAATCCTCAAACATATCTAGCATTTACTCTAGCATCAAATGTCCAAAACTATCAAAAATGCTTTGTAGTAGACTAGATCAACTTGGAGGTCATAATTCACACAAGTGGAGAAGAGTTTGAGAGGGCTTTCTGTGCAAAACTAAAGCTTGTATACCAAGGTAAGTTCACCATAGGGCATAGACGAAATAGTGTGTCTTCTTGTTAGGGAGAGCTGCGTCTTCCTTGACTGTATTTTCTTTGATTTCTCCTTGGTCCAACAAGCATTAGCCTTCAAAATTCACCAATAGCAGGCTCTAGGCATCGACCAACTTGTGCTAGAAGGGCTCCGGTTGAGCAGAAGGGCAAAATGGCACGATTTGACGTCAGAGCTTGCTTGGATCAGCGCGGGTGATTTCCTTCATATTTAGGGAAATGATTTGAGCTAGAGGAGTGCCCCATAGTGTAGAATCTTCAGCTAGGAGGGCTTGGCAAAAGATGCAAGGGATGAGGAGAACAAAGCTAAGCCATTTCTGAAGAGGAATGAGGAACAACGCTCAAAAAGAGGTGATAGAGAAGATGATGAGGTGGCACTACCAAAATGAGTTCTACAAAGCCTACCAGCTCTAATACCAAATGTAGAAGAGTGTGGGGTAGAAGAGATGCATCATAGCACAAAGAGTGAGAGCAAAAGTGAGGCAAAATCCATGTATTAGAATGAAGGAATGACCTCCATTTTATAGAAAGAGAGGATGGTGTAGTGGCAATCAGCCCCTACATCAGTGGCACTGGACTAAATCAAAGGAACCTCCCATGTGGGGGCCTTTGGCTTACATCATCACTTAGGTCACACACTAGACACATCATAGCACTAGATGTGCCTCTACAACACACACACACACATGTGACTCCCCTAGATGCACACATGTACCATAGAGCAAGCCCTTGACCATACTTATCCCAACACTCTCATATACATTTGGTACTTTGTGTGTGTGTGCACCTATGTCTTGTACTCATCACTTATCAAATCACTCAACTCATTCGAGTATAAGCTACTTTGGTCTACATGTGAGTACTCGTTTATTGTTTTCATTTCCTTTCCATTTTATTTCCATTTCATTATGTTTGCTATCTTTCCTTTTCATTCCTAGTGTTAGCTTGCTTCTCTCCCTTCCACTATGCTCCTTCATTTGCATTGTTGGTGTTAGAACATGAAGTCAAGTTGAGTGTGTTTTACTGTGTTCTATTAGGAGTTCTAGTAGAGTCTTATGTGTGAGTGCCATGTGTCATATTGGGAGATATCCCATATACACTTTGGTACTCTAGTGTGTGTCACATCTACACACATCAAGGATCTATATCAAGCTTTATCAATGTGAGTCTTTCCATTTGGTTTATTGCTCATTTCCATTTTCTTTCACTTTCATTATGTTTCCATTTGAGTATTATCTTCTCTCTCCCTAGCCTACCCTCTCTCTCTCCCTCTCTCCCTCTCCACCATGTTTCTTCATGTGGTAACAGAGCCATCCTTCTTCCTCCCTTTCTTTCTTCCTCCGTCCTCCTAGTAGCTCTTTCCCTCTTGCTCCTTGCTCTTCCAAGGGATTGAGGTAAGGGAGTGAAGAGACATGGAAGTTAGCTAGGAATGGAATGGAAATATGGAAAGCATAATGAAAGGCAAAATGGAAAGGAAAGAAAGTACAAGTGCAAGGCAATAACCAAAATACTCACATGATATAAAGCTTGATGTTGATTGATGTAATAGACAATAGACAAGTACAACACTATATAGTGTGCCACTAGACTCTTGAAAGTCACAATGTCTATGAGATATCTCCCAATATGACACGTGGCATGTCTAGGACTCACTAGACTATAAAACCACACCTAGACCACTTAGAACACTCATTTTAGACTCACTTTGGCTTCATATTCCAACACCCCCGCATGAAGGCCAGGTGAGAGACTGCTGGAATGGAACCAATAATAGAACATGACAATGATAGTCATCAAAACTATGCATGCCGTAGACATGGTTCCCACACAATCTTAGAGGCAAGTAAGCATGGCTCAAAGGCTAGTGAGCATGGTACAATATACTTAGAGGCTCATCTAGCATGGCTCAGAGGCCCAATATGCATAGATGCATGACCAACTCAGAGGTCTAGGAGACCAATGCACCAACATCCTGAAACTCTTACGCCAGGCTTGATAAACAAATAGACCTATTAAAGCCAATACATATGGCTCCCACAAGACATCCCCCCTTGGCTTCATATCGGGAAACCAGAACGAAGTCACAAAAAAAAAGAAAAATAAAACCAATACATCTTTTAAGGAGGACTATCCAAGGCAGAGGACCTCTAGACTCAATGAAAACCAACCACTCAATACATATCATTTTAGGGGGACGACCCAGGGCAGAGGACCCCAAAATAACATCAAACATGTAGTTATAAAAAAATAGAACTCTTATGATAAGAGATGTCCTCCAAGTAGCCACTGCACATGTGTGTACATCCTTGCAAGATGATGATGATGTCAATGAAGCTCTAGGCAAGAATGTCCCAAAAGATGTGACGGTGAAGTCCATGGGGTAGCTAAATGGAGCGGTCATGGCATGACTCTCAAAATAGAAGATGGAGAGTCACCCAAAAGTCGATGTAGAGGCCTCGGTTACTATGAGCAATCGGAAAGTCAATCAATGTGAAGAACCTCAGGCACCAATCAGATAAGTAATATCGGGGAAGTCATGAACACTCCAAGAGTCAATCAATGTGAAGCTCGGGCACCACGAGAGCTTAGAGAAGCAATCGTCGATAGTCGAGAAATATCTAGAGCTCACATCGATTGGTACGGGCAATCATAGGTCGATGCCGCGGGCCGTGTCAGGCTCGGGAGCTCTCAGGAGCTCACATCAATCTCTTCGGGCTAAGTGAGAGGACAATATCACCAAGCCAAGTGAGAGAGAAATGTCCAGAAGTAGAAGACCGATGCCAATGTCGGGAATGCGAGGGAGAGAGAATTCAGAGGCACATATGAGCTGTAGAAAAATGCGGGCAGTTTGGGCAGCTCATTTTAGACACTTAGTGGAGAAATGGTGGTGGATTCGGTGACTGTTGTAGAAGCAGCAGCGTGGGCAGGAGCTGGAGCAGCAGCAGGGCCAGCTTCGGGTCAGCAAGAGCTTTGTGGTAGGGCCAGCAAGAGCTGCATGGGAAGCTTCATGGTAAGGCAGCAAAGGCGGGTAGAAGAGCAAGTGGAATGGCAGGCTTGTTTGCTGCTTGCTGTGGGCTGAATGGCGAACAGAGGAGTGGGCAGAAGATCCACAAGATGGTAGGTAGAGAGGTGGCTCAGTTGGCTGAGCATTGGCGAGTGCTGCAGCTCCACATGGTCCTTCCTTGCTGAGGCTCGAGGTCTTCGATGGTGAGGCTTGGGTAGGAGGAGAAGAGCTCAAGATGGAGAGGGAAAGGAAGAAGGGAGAAGGGAAGGGGAGCTCCTCCAAGAGAAGAGAGGGCAGCTTCTCTTTCCGGCCACCCTCTACCTCATGGAGAAGCAAGGAGGAAGGAAGTCTCTGATACCAAATGAAGAGCCATGGTAGCTAGCTTGGAACAGAATGGAAATATGGTTAGCATAATGAAAGGCAAAATGGTAAGGAAAGAAAGTACAAGTGCAAGGCAATAACCAAAATAATCACATGATATAAAGCTTGATGTTGACTAATGTAATAGACAATAGACAAGTACAACACTATATAGTGTGCCACTAGACTCTAGAAAGTCACAATGTCTATGGGATATCTTCCAATATGACATGTGGCATGTCTAGGACTCACTAGACTATAAAACCACACCTAGACCACCTAGAACACTCATTTTAGACTCAATTTGGCTTCATATTCCAATAGGAAGGCCCAAAAAGAGAAGCTAATCTCCCTCTTTTCTCTTGGAAGGCAGCCCTTCTTCCTTCATCCTTAGCCTCTCCATGAGGTACCGATCTACATCAACTTTGGAGCTGTTTTCGTGGAGTTGGTTCATGAAGCTGCTACAAGATTTGCTATGGATTTTTGCTGTGACTATCAGCCTTGAGTTTGCTGCAAATTTGTGCTTAGATTTGGAGCAACTTGGTCACCATTCTTGTGGGCATTAGTGGGCATCTTCGTAGAGGAAAAGACAGCTCATTTTTTGCTGTTTTGGGGGTGTTTTTGTGAAGGAAATAGGTGTTACTGTTGTGGAGATGTTTCCTCTAATAGTAGCCCTAAAAATGACCTCATTTAGAGCTTGTTTTTGAAGAAACGACCTACTTGAAGAGTGGTGTTTGTGTTGCTATTCACGCCTCAAGAATGCTGCCATATGCCCCGATTGCAACATGATCTTCTGCTTACACTATTCCAGCTGGTCCGATGCCTTTTCTTGGCCGTTTTTTGCCCCGACTACATGCTGAGCTGTTGCTATAGCCCATACTATTCTAGCCTTTGCTCGCAGCTCACACTTTAGTCCATATCGCTGCAACATTTGAAGTAGACATGGAATATTCCAAAGTGGGAATTGTCATTGAAAAGTTTTCTGGTAATAACTTTTCAACTTGGCAAACCAAGTTGAGGCTTCTGATATGAAGGAAGGTGTGTGGAAGGTGGTTAGTTGCAAAGACAAGAAACCTGAATCTGATGAAAAGAAAATTGTAGCGTGGGAAACTCTCAATGACAAAGGTCTTTCTATCATTTGTTTGATTCATCACTTGGATTTTGATGACACTGCACATGAATTGTGGGACAAGCTAGAGTGCTTATTTACAAATTTATCAATTCCAAAGTGTTTCTCATACATGAATTCTCTTAATGCTCATTTGAATCATATGGAATCCTTTATCACTTGGCTTGCTGCTTTCAAGGCCCCTGTTGGGAAAGATGATCAGGTTTTTGTCCTCCTTTCTAGCATTGAGGATATTTCTCAATTTCGTGATATCATACCAGTGCTTCTAGTAGCAGGGGATATGTCCTTTGATGAAATGATTGCAATGCTTCTCGATCATGAATGAAGGCACAAAGATGTTGAAACCCGATTTATCTATTCGTGCGCTACACCTAATTCAAGCTCGGGATGCAAGTAGGGGTGGAGGAGGGAGAAGACCATCGTGCATAGCAAAAAGCCTTCTTGTATATCCAAAGAAAACTCCTCGTGCATGGAAACACACTCACGTCCAACCCTTTAGAGAAATTCCCCCATCCTCCTCTTTACACTAGGTATTAAACCTTGAATTAAAACACTCTTCCCCCCCCTCTTAGGAAGTTGACCCAACACAACCACGTTTAATTACATATCTTGATCTTTGGTCACCCGATTGACACAAAACACATCTCATGTAAGAGCTCACACAACACCCTACCTTCCTCTGGACGACACAAAATAGGTCTCATGTAAGAGCTCACACAACACCCTACCTCTCTCTGGACTCCATAGTGGAGGTGGGTTCACAAAACCTCTCACTTAGAGTCACTAAAAACTATAAAACACCTCATATAGCAATAAAATAGATTTTCACATCACACTTTTCCCCTGGTGGCGGAGTACACAACATATGCTTAACAACTGCATGAATTCATATTCCAAAGGAAGTTCCATCATTAGGTATCTAAAGCATAATGAGTAAAACTGCCATCCACTGTAGAAGAACTCATCAAGAGACTTAGGGGGCCCCCAGCCCCCGCATGCATACTACCCACCATGAAAGATAGCAAAAACATAAAGACATTAACAAAAACTCTGCCATATAGTGCATCCATCCAAGCCACACAATGCCTTCCTTTACATAGCCAGGGCATGGGTCAACAAACAAGAGTATTTTGCCAAAATTGAATATCAACTCGATACTGTGAAGTACTCATACCCACATGAGCATGCATAGCATCCAACCAATAAGTAACTTCTGTTGGAGTTGCAAGAAGAATTGACCAAGTGAAGCAAAAGAGAGAGTATTCTATTCAAGAGAGACAGGCCCAATATATAGGCTCCAGTTACATCTAGTAGCAGTGATATCACATGTGAGCTCAGTAGAGCATCTAGATCGACAAATCTCTCAATCAGCTCCATGATTCTCTCAATCACACACCTATGGACTTTGCTTCACCTCGAGCTGTCCCTCCAGTCTCACCTCACACAGTTGGAGACACTGAAGCTTCGACCTCCTCCCCGGTTGCAGCTTCTTCCCTAGAACCAATGGTGCCAGACACTCTCCTTGAGGCAGTAGAGGTCTCCGCGGTTGGGCAGACACAGGACCAAGAGCAGTCCTCAGTTCCTCCCTTGGATAGAGTGAAGGGGATGGTTTACACTATTGATCCTCTTCCCTCAGAAGGGATCCTTTGCACTCCGGTGTCTGGCTTGCTTCACAAGAACTCATTTTCAGCCCTGGCAGATGATTCAGATTTCCCAGAGGAGTTGTTTGTGCCCTCTACTTTTGGTGAGCCAATGATTGGTTCCATTCCTCGCTCCTCGAGCAGAAGGTCTTCCCTTGTCGAGGGGTTTGTTTCCGCCACTAGGTCGGGTAAGGTGTTCCACTCTACTCTCATTGATGAGGATTATTAGTTGGAACATAGAGGGCCTAGGTGGCGTCCCACATTGCCGCCATAGACAGCTGATCCGGGATCAGCTTCATCCAGGTGTTACTGGGGGTTCCATTGATATCTTATTTATTTAAGAGCACAAACTGGATTCTAGAGATTGTGCTAAGTTAGGCAAGTTGCTTTTTGGCCATACTTTTTGGTCGCCTGCCTTGGGCACCAGGGGGGCACTTCTATTTCAATTTCGCAGTCGGTTCTCCCCTTAGTTGTTGGACACGGAGTCATTATTCCCTCTAGAGCTCAGTGGATTATTCTTTTGATTGAAGGGCATAAGGTTGGCTTCCTTAACCTGTATGCCTCAAAAATTAGAGGGGAACGTGTCCTTATGTGGAAGGATTTGCTCTCCAGGGTCCCCATTGCGGATTCGTGGGTGATTGGAGGTGACTTTAACATGGTTGAGTTACCGTCAGACAAAAAAGGGAGCAGAGAAGGAGGACTTCACTCTTTGGAGAGAGCAGCTTGGGATGCCTTCCTTTTTCACTTCTGTGGCAAAGATACTTGGTTGCACATGCCTTTCTTATTCAGCCACAGTCCCTCCTGTTCTCTTGGTCGAACAGGAGGCAACAGATACCTATTCACACACGCATTGACAGATTTTATGTAGATGATTGGGCACTAGACAAAGGTGGATCGATATGCATTGTTGCTGGGGTTTCCACTTCTCCACTTTCCTGTTGTGCTGGCTATCTTAGAGCCTCACTTGAGAGGCCGGTCTGCCAACATCAGGATTCCAGAGGCCTTGTACACAAAGGAGGATCTTATAGAGGCAGTCCTACAGATATGGGTTTCTCATGTCTAGGGTGGGCAGCCATATCTATCACATGTAGCTGCTGCCCTTTCTGGTATTAGCGACTTCTACCTCTCAGTTGCTTGTACCAGGAGACGGGATATTCTCAGAAATGAGATTGATGTTCGCCAGCAGTTGGCAACTTTGCAGAGGGAAGAGTAGAAACGGCCTTCAGATGCTTGGATTCAGGAGCGCCTTGCTGCAGCAAGGGCTCATCAGCAGATATTGCTTGATCAGAGAGCAGAGTATGCCTTTCATGCACGGGAGTCCTTCTGGATTCAAATGGGTAGTAGAGTCAATAAACACTTTTTCTCTACTCTTGGCCCTAGACATAGTAGAGAGAGTGTATCCCAGCTTATTGACTCACATGGGGTTTTACAGACAAAGCCTGATGATGTCTTATGCATAGCTTCAGATTTTTATGTCGCCCTTCTTACTGCTGATCTTGAGACATAGGATAGAGAGGATGCTAGACAGGCTATTTGGCAGAGCATCCCTTTGTTGGTGAATCCAGATATGCATGTTTTGCTCGATGCACCTTTCACCAACACAGAGTTCAGGATTGCACTTTCAGCCCTTCACAAGGGCAAGTGCCCAGGTTCGGATGGCCTCACCCCTTCTTTTTTCATTGCATTTTGGGATATGATTGGAGACTACATTACTTCAGCCCTGCAGGCCGTTTGGGACTCTGGCGAGATGCCTGGGTCGCTTACAGAGGGTCTCATCTACCTTATCCCTATCACACTTCTGGGACTTGTTACAAGATTCTGGCTAAGGCAATCAGCCTCCGATTGCAGCCCCTTCTCCCTGATCTTATTCATGACACTCAGATGGGATTTGTGCATGGCAGAAGCATTTTTTATAACATTTTCTCTTTCTAAGAAGCTTTAGAGTGGGCCATGCAGAGTGGCCAGAATCTAGCCATTCTACTTTTGGATTTTAAGAAAGCTTATGACAGAGTAGATTGGGGTTGTTTGGAGGGCACCCTTCTACGTTTTGGCTTTATTGATGCTTGGATCAGAGGTGTTTCCTCTTTGTACAGATCAGCCCACAGCCAGGTACTTATTGGTGGGGTAAGGGGTGAGAGATTTCAGATTTTGAGATCAGTCCGTCAGGGATGCCCCCTTGCTCCTTTCCTTTTTTTGTTCATGGCCGAAGCTATGGGTATCTATGTTAGATCTCAAGCTGACATCTTTGGGCTGAGACTTCCCATAAGAAGGAAGAGGAGCTACTTGAATGTGAGTTGGCTGATGAGATAGCAGTTTACTTGGATGCCTCTCCACAGACGCTCACTTCTTTCAGGACAGCATTGGATTTTTTTTGCTTGGCGACAGGGGCGCAGATAAATTGGCATAAATCCAATGGCTTTTGGATCAGTGATGAGGATACTCCAGTTTGGGGGCTTGACATAGGATTCACTTAGGTTCAGAGGGGTGTGCAGGTCAGGTATTTGGGCTGCCAGGTCGGCTTGGATATTTGTAGTAGTTTGCTCCCGTGTTGGAGAGCATCAGGAGGAAGCTCCTTTTTTGGAGCTCAGCCAAGCTGGATCTTGCCTCTAGAGTTGTGGTGGTCAACCAGGTCCTCTTGGCCATGGCTTGGTTTGTTTGTTCATGCTGGTGCCGTACTAGGGACTGCATCATTCAGCTCAGAAGACCGATCATAAACTTTCTTTGGAGTGGGCTTGATGACATAGCAGAGGCCTTAGCCAGGGTGGCTTGGGAGACCCTCATCCTCCCTACACAGGAAGGGGGTCTCAATATTATTGATCCAGATTTACAATGCAGAGCTTTACTATGCAAAATGGTGGTGCAGGGACTTATGCCAGGGCAGGAACCGTGGAAGTACTTTCTTATTAGCGGCATACAGAGGTGCAAACCTTCTTCAGGAGGAGACTGGATATGCAGTATTAGGTGGATCTTCACCACAACACACCTCAGATCACCTTTGTCCCCTCTCATGGTTGCCATTTTGAAAGCTTGGGCCAGCTTCAGGAGCACTCTTCGGAGGATTCCTTCTTCCTCTCGTGAAGAGATTGATAGGCAACCCATCATGTGGAATAACAATATTTTAGATGATCATGGCAGACCACTGGGTGCCTCACTCTACATAGTGGCCTAGGTGGGAGAGGGGACCTGCATCATCTATAGGGTCTTGGAAAGCTTTCTGCAGGCTTTCAGAGGAGACCAAATCAAGGTTGATAGGACATCTCAGAGGGAGTGCAGGGAGGATCTTGCAGAGGCAGCCCTTCCAGAGGTTTGGGTAGACACAAATGATATGCCACTCACTTGCTCCACTTGGGCAAGTACTTTTACGAGAGGCAGTGTTCCGCTTCAGGTTTTGGCCTTTCGAGATGCACAGGAGGATGCTTTAGTTTTTAGTGTGCAGGATGGTGGTAGATTGCTCAGGTCCACAGAGGACATCTTGCTTGAGTCTGGTTTTCAGCCTATTAGGGTTGTAGGTCTTTTGGTACAGGGATCAGATTCATAGTGGTTCCTAGACCCAGACCCCCGACTACTCTCCACCGGGTCTTGGAGGCTTTGGCTCTATGGGGGAGTTTCCATTAGGTATTTGCAGTGGGACCCCGGAGAGTGGGAGTGGATTGACACAGGGCATCGAGAGAAGAGCATCCCCTTCTTTTGTTACACGGTCAGTAATGCCAGGAGATTTCAGCTCAGTAGTAGAGATTGGAGACCTTCCAAAGTTCCTCATTGGGAGACAGTTGATATCACTGCGGATCTGCAGAGGTGCTTCTAGAGGAGACTCTGGAAATCCCACATGAATAGGAAGATCACTATCTTCTTTTGGCTCTCTATCCATGGTGGGATTGCAGTGAATCTTTGGAGATCCAGGTTTGGAGCCGACCCTACTTGCCCTCGTTGCCTCTCTGCTTCAGAGACTATTTAGCATTGCTTATGGAATTGCAGACAGGCGAGGATGATTTGGATGGGGGTAGCCAGGATTTTTAGTCACTTTGCCCACTCCCCATTCTTTATGACATGGGGCTCATTGGCTTGGCTTTTTCTTAGAGGGCCTCAGGTATTCTATGAGAGATTTGAGTCCTCTCGGGCCATTTTGGTTCGACGTCATTAGATTGACTCATGTTCGTTGGATGTGGTACCACACCTTCCTTTTACAGCTGTACATGCATCTGTGGATACTTCTTGGGAGATTCTAGCGATCATAGCATCCTGGCATATCCAGAGAGCCAGATGCACAGAGGCTTTGGAGGGTACTTAGGTTCATCCCTCGCACACATTGGCTAGTATTTGGACAGACACTGTACATATTTTGATGGTCGTATGGATGAGTAGGCAGGGAGACTCCAGTGCAGCCTCAACTAGGAGGGCTTCTTTCTTCGGGAATGAAAGGATTCTCCTTTCTTCTCTGAGACTACTACAGGGTTGAGGTGGCACTTTCAGCCTCAGCCTTGGTTGTTTTCCACCTCACTTTGAGGGGGTTTTATTTATCCTCATGATTTCATGATGTATTCCGCTTTGAGCTTGCTCTCACGGGTTTTTTCTCTTCCTTAATAGAAGTCTCTTTCTTGAAAAAAAATAAATCAAATATTGTGTCATTTTCTGCTAATGGAAGCAAAAGTAGTGTCGGAGGTGATGATGGGGCAGGGAGAGAATCTGGGGACATGGGGGAAAAATATGGAAGAGTGTTAGTTGCGGAAGGGGGAGTAGAGGGGAGGGGGGAAAGAATTGGGCAAATGGCTTGAGTAGCTTGGTAATCCTCAAGGCTAGGATTAGCAAGGGAGGGGAAGAAGCTAGGTGTGAGGGGCTTGTAAGTTTGTGATTGTTGGGTTAGTTGAAAATGGTGAGAGACATGAGTAAAGAGACAATGGAGGGAATAGATGTTAGGATGGAGCTCGGGGAAGGTTAAGAGGATGGTAGCAGGAAGGGTAAGTGAGGTTATGATGTTGGTAGAAAGAGTGGTTAGATATGGGAAGTTGGATGTGAGATAGGCCCTGTCATCTTGCAACACTTCTTTTTACTGGTGCGATGGGATCATCAGCTGCATGGGTGGGATATCGGTTATGTCGTGCCTTGCAAATAATAGTGATGGCCGGTCGCTCCCTACCTACTCCTATACTAAAGCAAGGGACTTAGCCCTTGCTATTGCTGCATCGGGTAGCTAGGCAGCTCGCGTAGCGACACCCGCGGTGACGCACAACCGCTCCGCCTTGCCTGAGGGGAAAGGGGGGAAGGGGGGAGGAGATGGAGGGGGGAGGGGGGAGGGGGGAAGGGGAAAGGGGGTGGTGGAGATGGAGGGGGGGAAAGGGGGAGGAGGAAAGTGGTGGTGGTGGAGGGGGGGGGGGAGGAAAGAGAGAAGAAAAAAAAAACTTGACGGACGGGAAAAAAAAACTGATAGAAATCCAAAGGGAGGAAGAGGTGGTCACCTGAACACTCTCCAAGTCTTTCTCGATGTAACGGGATTGTTGAGAACCAATGGACGGTGGGTGGATGGCTAGGTTATCACTAGAGATGGGCTCGAAGTCACTTACCATGTAAGGATGGGAGTAGGATGGTGGTCGATGGAGAGGGAGGAGTGTCTTGCCTAGGGATCCGAAAGAGGAAGAGGATGGAGGCAAGATGTGAAAGATAAAGAATGTGGGGGTGGAGTGGGTTTTTATAGGAAATGGGTTTAGGTTTAGGGTTAAACCCTAAACTCTTCCCAAGCCGTAACTTTTTATGGATAGCTCGGTTTGCTCTTCTGCAAAAAGGTGAAATGATCAAAATTGCAAGCTCTACGCATTCGTGTCCACTACCTAACCTGATTGTTTATCAAGTGGCTTCTTTTTAAGAAATAAAGAAAATTTCTTAAGGTAGTAACCCAAGGTTGATGCTTGTGGTTAATATGTTTGGCTAGAAATTGAATAAAATTTTATTCTCCTTGACCTTGAGTGTTATGTTCGTGAAAGTTTGAAGTAGTTTATTTTTTACACATACCTGCGTATGTTTACTCGTTACTTGAGATGCTAGTTTCCCCGTCAATGGCGCTAAATGTTGGCTCTTTTCTACGGCTTTCGTAGGAAGAGCAGGGTATTCTCAGTATACATTCCAAGGCTTTTTGTCACCTACAGATATATCGGGGTTGTCGTTTGTAGTATTCATGTAGCTTAGGACCTCGAGTCGTGTTTCGGTGAGAGACGTAGGCTTAAGTGTGGTAAGCAAACATAGTGCATGCATGTGTAAAAGGAATGTGTATCATCATGGTTGAGGTAATGAAGGCTTTCGTCTTGATTGGGGGTTGCAAGGTTTAGGAGGAGTTTAAGGGTTAGAAGGAGGTTGCAGGGTTTAGAAGAGGTTCCAAAGTTAGAAGGAGTTCCAAGGTTTAGAAGGAGGTCCAAGGTCTAGAAGGAGGTTCCAAGGTTAGAAGGAGTTCCAAGGTTTAGAAGAGGTTCCAAGGTTTAGATTAGAGTACATGGTGGAGAACTCGTCTCCCTTGTAGATCATGGAGATTAAGGGTTGAGAAACTAAGGGTTTAGGGGGAGCATAGGAGTGGGAGAGGAAGAAGGTGTAAGAGCATGGGGGAAAGAAGAGAGAGGAGGAGGGAGGAGGAGGAGGAGGAGAAGGGAGGAGGAGGAGGAGGAGGAAGAGGGAGGAGGAAGGAGAAGAGGGAGAGGATGGGTTGCAAGGTTGGAGGAGAGGGGAGGAGGAGTTGCAAGGTTAGGACATGCTTTTGGACGTGGAGTGCAAGGAAGCATGGACACTTGAGACAATTGCTTGGAATACCAAGTAGAACTCAACACAATGCCCCAAAGAGTATGGGCTTCATTCCATTATGGGGTATTTATACAAGTTAGAGAACTTCTTTCTCTGCATGTAGGAATTGTAACACATTCTCTCTCTACATGTAGAACTTGCATATAGAAGTCGTATGTAGAACTCGCATGTAGGAGTTGCATGTAAAACTCGCATGTAGAACTCGCATGTAGGACTTGCATGTAGGACTCGCATGTAGGAGTTGCTTGTAGAACTTGCATGTAGAACTCGCATGTCAGAGTTGCATGTAGGACTCGCATGCAGAACTCGCATGTAGAACTCGCATGTAGGAGTTGCACGTTGGAGTTGTATGTAGGAGTTGCATGTAGAACTCACATGTAGAAGTTGCATGTAGAAATCGTATGTAGAACTTGTATGTAGAACACGCAAGTTGGATTTCTATGAGAGATTATTTCTAGTCTCATGTAAGTACAAGTGAAGCTTTGCCGCTACTCTATACACACATTCTGTTCTACCTAAGTCCATGTTGGCACAGAGACAATAGAAGCCACACGCCAAAATATGAAAACCAATACATCTTTTTAGGAGGACTATCCAAGACAGAGGACCTTTAGACTCAATGAAAACCAAACACTCAATACATATCATTTTAGGAAGACTACCCAGGGCAGAGGACCCCAAAATACATCAAGCTATAGTAAAAAAAAAAATAGATCTCTTATGATAAGAGATGTCCTCCAAGTAGCCACTACACACGTGTGCACATCCCTGCGAGACAATGACGATGTTGAAGAAGCGCTAGGCAGGAACGTCCCAAAAGATGTGTCGGTGAAGTCCATGAGGTAGCTAGATGGAGCACTCACATAGCGACTCTCAAAATGTCTAAGGGAGAGTCGCTAATGTTGAAGTAGAGGCCGGAGGTGTCACGAGCACTTCGAGAAGCCAATCAATGTGTACCATGGGTACCACGAGCACTCAGAGAGGTGATTGAAGAAGTCAAGGAGTAACTGGTTAGCATGCTATAGTTGCCACTAGTGAAGAAGAAGAAGATGACACTCCGACACTAGCTTTTTCTCTCATTGCTCATCTTCAAAATCTATCCTTCCCTCAGGAGGTAGATGAGGATGATGAATATGTCTTCTAAAATATGTCCATGAGCTTGATGTTTATGGGTACTCTGCCTTGGATAGTTCCCCAAAAACTTGATAATCTCTTTGAGTCGATAAAGGTTCTCAGCCTTGTAAAATGATGTTTTGCTATCTATGGTGTGTGGCTTCATGTCACCCTATTTTGGATCCAGGAGGGGGATGTATTGTGGGAGCCATGTATTGGCTTTGATAGGGTCTCTTTATCATGCCTGACCGAGTTCCAGGATGTTGGTGTATTTCTACACCTATGAGCTGGTCAAGTAGCCATGCTGAGACGTGAGCCTCTGAGTCATGTTGAGTTTCAAGCCATAAGAGTGCTTGGATCAACCTCTAAAAAGGTTTAGACTTTAGCCTCTAAGCTATAGGGTATACACAGATTAGTAGTCCATCATTGTCATGTTCTGTTCTTGGTTTCATTCTAGTAGTCCCTTATCTTTCCTTCATGGAGGGTGTTAGAACATGAAGTCAAGTTAAGTGTGTTTTAATGTGTTCTGCTAGGAGTTCTAGTAGAGTCTTATGTGTGTGTGCCACGTGTCATATTGGGAGATATCCCATATACATTTTGGTATTCTAGTGTGTGTCCTATCCAATATATGATTGTACTTTTGTGTCACATCTACACACATCAAGGACAATCATAGAATCCGAAATATTGATAGACAGCCAGTACGGCTCTTTCATGCCATCCTTTAAATGCCTGCATTTCCTGTTGATTGGGAACATTAGGAAGAACTGGTTCTTCTTCATTTCCTGTAATGAACTCCCAATAGCCTTTTCCCATAAGGAAATTCATCATTCTAAACTTCCATGCTTGGAAGTTGTTCTTGTCAAGATTTTCAATGACAATTTGTGAAAGAGAATCAAACGCCATTACAGAACACTGCAAAATATTATGTCACTGCAAAAAACACAGCTTTTGCCTCACACGGGCAGATCTGCAAAACTGACGAAAGTGGTATTTGACCACACAGTCACTTCCTAGTGACGATTTTGCATCAACAGGCAACAAGCATGATTCTGCAACATATTCAGGATGCAAGTACGCCAAAGGAGGCATGGGATACTTTGGCAAAAATGTACAGCACAAATATGCAAAGTTATGTACTGGTTGTCTATCAGTATTTCGGATTCTATGATTGTGCATATTCAAGATGCAAGTACACCAAAGGAGGCATGGGATACTTTGGCAAAAATGTACAGCACAAATACGCAAGCCAGGAAAATGTAGCTCAAACAAGAGTTGCATAATGTGCAGAGAGAAAATATGAGCATCAATGACTACCACATAAAGGTGAAGAAAATTACAAATGCACTTCCTTCCATTGGGTCGCCAGTGGAAGATGATGATCTAGTTTCTGTGACCTTGAATGGTCTAGGAAAGGATTATGCACAGTTCTGGACATCCATTGCCGTCCATGAAAAATTTCCTGACTTTGAAGAGTTGTTTGCTCTTCTAATTTCTGAAGAGCAAAGAAATGGGGGTGCATCTTGTTCAGGATAAACTTCAAAAGAAACTGTCTTCTACTCAAATGCTGGAAGAGGTAGAGGCAGAGGCAGAGGCAGAGGCAGAGGCAGAGGTAGAGGAGGCTGATCTGCAGGCCATGGTAGAAATCATAATATGCAGCAAACTCAAGAAAACCGGTCCTATGGAGGAGGACCTGATAACTCTAGAGGCAGGGGGAGCCAAAGAGGCCGTGGTGGATGGCAGAGGGGCCAAAATGCAAACAACAATATTGAATGCTACTACTGTGATGAACGGCCCAAAACCCCAAAAACGGCACTGGAAACGTTACAATCGGACATCCGGAGGCCCGGAAACGGCCAAAAAAGGCCGAAAAGTGAGATTTGCAGCAAAACGCGATTTGGCACCTTTTGAAATCTTATTAGTCTTATATCACAGCTTGCTATCACGCTACTGGCTGCCTGCAAGCGTGCTACCAAAAAAACTCAGCATGAAGCCATCTGTCCGTTAAAACTGAAGTCCATGAACCTTAGGAACTATAGATTGTGCAAGAAGAAGGCTTTCTGTGAACTAAGACGTGGAAAATACTGCCTCGAATTATGATCGTCCTATTATCACTGAAACGATTGTTTTCTTATGAGCCGATGATGAGGAGAATCTCCTGAGTCCCGCATAATTGTTTAAACAAACCCAATACCTGTGAATTGTAATAGGTAGCTGCCCTCGCTGTTGGTGCAACTCCTGCTTCCCTCTTCACGGTCTACACTATGATCAAGGTCTTGTAGAACCTCTGCAGTCATCCACAACGCTAACTGGGACAAGCGAGAAGCTCTCAACGGCAGTCAGGATCTTCTTTGCTCATAGCCTCCCGCCACCCAGATCTGTTGCCAGGAAAGCCATTGAGCCCACGAACAAAATCATCAGCTGCTGCACTGTAGCTTGATCACAAAAACATAGGAGCCGTAGCTAGGTGACGCCTGTCTCCAGGGACTTCCGCGATCATGCGTATATCTTCATAGAAGTCGCAGTTGGTTTATATGAACCTTCTTAAGCTTCACATATACTCAGAAACTCAGCAAGCACACATCTTCAAGTAGACAGGGTGATGACAGAAATGAGCATCTATTTATGGTGCAGCACATGACCAATTCTGTGACAAGTGCAGAAGAACGAAATGATGTGTGGTATATTGACTCAGGTATGTCAAACCACATGACAGGTCATGCAGAATGGATGCAGGATGTAAGGAAAATGGAAAAACTAGGATTTGTGGAGACTGGTGATGATACTGCACATCCTATTGTGCAGATTGGTAAAATTCCTTTGTCTATGCAGGATGGGAAAAAGAAATACCTGTCTGATGTATTTCATGTCCCGAACATCACCAAAAACCTAGTTTCTGTTGGTCAAATGGTTGAGCAGGGCTTGTAGGTCAGATTTAATCCTCATGGATGCTTTGTTGAGGATATGAAAAATAACGGTCGCTTGATATCAAAAGGAAAGAAGAAGGGCAGGATGTTTATGTTGGATGCGGACATGCTTGAATTGAGTGCAGCAATGTTTGCACATGGGACCGGTGTAGTTGCAGATATTGATATCTGGCATAAACGCATTAGTCATGTTAATATACAGCGACTTAAATCAATGCAAGCCTAAAATATTGTTGCAGGATTGCCTAAATTCAAGGTTGCAGAAATGCATAAGGTTTGTGAAGCCTGTTAATTTGGAAAACAGGCAAGGAAACCATTTCCTAGGTATGTTCAAGAGAGTAAAAAACCTTTGGAATCAATCCACTCTGATGTGTGGACTACTAAAGCTGCATCTATTGGAGGTTGTCACTATTTTGTCACTTTTATTGATGACTTAAACATAAAACTTTGGGTGTATTTTATGAAAAAGAAAAGTGAAGTGTTTGGGCACTTCAAAGCTTTTAAAGCTATGATTGAAAAAGAAACAGGCCTGCAAATAAAATGCCTAAGGTCAAATGGAGGGGGAGGGTACCTCTCAAATGAGTTTGCAAGGTTCCTACAGGAGCATGGCATAAAGCAGCAATATTCATGCAGTCATACCCCACAGCAAAATGGACTTGCAGAAAGGAAAAACAGGCATATTGGAGAGGTATCTCGGGCCATGCTAAATGAAAAAGATCTACCAGATTATTATTGGGCTGAAGCAGTTGCTACAGTAGTTTACATAATGAACAGAACTCCCACTGCAGCAATACATGGCATGACGCCAGAGGAGATGTATACTGGTAGGAATCCAGACATTTCTCATTTGAAAATTTTTGGCTGCATTGTCTATGTTCATGTGCCAGATGAGTTGAGGTCCAAGTTGGATCCAAAAGCTGAGAAGTGCATCTTTATTGGTTATTCTCTGCAGCAGAAAGGGTATTGATGCTATAACCCTTCTACTCATAAGTTTACAGTAGAGATGTTGTTTTTGATGAGATGAGCAGCTGGTATAAACCAAAATGTGATGATTAATATAGATGCACAAAATGGTAATGCTGCACAGAATTCACAGCAACATCACAAAATATTAGTGGACCTGTAGTGTCCTCTAGCAGTGGTTCACATACTTCGCCATGGACATGTAGATTGAGATCAGGAGAATCTCCTCAAAGCAATGCAGATAGTGATATGCAGGTATCACGAAAAGGAAAAGAGAAGGTAGATCAACCCATGTTTGATGTGAATGCTTGTGGATGGTGAATCCAGTGGATCAAAACAGAGCATTGATGATGTGAGTATTCCTTCTGTTGTTACACCTGGAGTAAGGAAGACCAGGGATGTTTTGAGAGCACCTGGAAGTGAGCCTATTTTGCGCAAGTCTAGCAGAGCTAGATATCCTATGGATAGACTGAAATATGATGGATTTACAGCCATTCACTATGCCTATATGGTCAAAGTGATACAGGAACCGGAACCCACTTCTTTTGAGCAAGCCATGGGAAATGAAAAATGGGAGAAAGCCATGGATGAAGAAATGGATGCCTTGGAAGCAAATAATACATGGGAATTGGTGCCTTTGCCTAAAGACAAGAATACAATTGGTTGTAAGTGGGTTTATAAGATCAAGCACAATGCAGATGGTTTTGTGAACAGATACAAGGCAAGATTAGTTGTCAAGGGGTATGCACAGACATATGGCATTGATTATGAAGAAACATTCAGTCCGGTTGCAAGGATGGCAACTGTAAGAGCAGTCATTGCTATGGCTGCATCAAAGGGATGGTCTTTACATCAGATGGATGTAAAGAATGCCTTCTTGCATGGTGATTTGCAAGAAGAGGTCTTTATGGAGCAGCCACCAGGTTATGTTCATGCTATTCATCCTGAGTTTGTTTGCAGGTTGAAGAAAGCCTTGTATGGCTTGAAGCAAGCACCTAGAGCATGGTCTGACAAGATAGGACAGTATCTTGTCACTATTGGCTTTCAGATTTCCAAGGTAGATTTCTCACTCTATGTTTCCAAGGTAGATTTCTCACTCTATGTGAGAAAAACAGAGAAAGGTATTATGTTGGTTGTCATTTATGTTGATGATTTGATCATCACAGGTGATAGTGATGAAGATGTCCTTCATGTGAAAATGCTATTGAAGTAGAAGTTTGAGATGAAGTATTTGGGAGAGCTGCGTTATTTCTTGGGCATTGAGGTGATTGGATCACCAAGTGGGATACAGCTCTTGCAGAGGTAGTATGGATTGGACATGCTGTCCAAATATGGGATGACAGGCTGTAAGCCTATTTCAGTTCCTTTGGAGCAGAATGTGAAGCTGAGCACAGATGCAGGTGAGCTTCTGGAAGACCCTACTATGTACAGACGCATAGTAGGAAGTCTGATTTATATGACTATTATCAGGCCAGATTTAAGCTATGCTGCTGGATTGGTAAGTCAGTTTATGCAGGCTCCAAGGAAACTGCATTTGGATGCGGCTAGACGCATACTCAAGTATGTGAAGTCCACATTGCAGTATGGACTATTTTATGAGGTTGGGGTTCAGATATAGTTGCATGGATACACTGATGCTGATTGGGCTGGTAGTACTTCTGATAGACGATCTACCAGTGGATATGTGTTCTCTTTTGAGAGTGCTGCAGTCACTTGGAGCAGCAAGAAATAGCCTACAGTTGCCTTGTCGAGCATAGAGGTTGAGTACAGGGGTGTAGCAATGGCTGCATGTGAGGTAGCTTGGTTGCATAAGCTACTTTATGATATGCATCAGTCTACAGATGGGCCAGTTGTCATTTATTGTGACAACATGAGCAGTATACACTTGGCAAATAACCCAATCTATCATGCTAGAACAAAGCACATTGAGGTGCATTATCACTATATGTGGGAGAAGGTTTTACTAGGTCTTATTGATCTAGTTTATGTCAGCACAGAGGATCAAGTAGCTGACATATTCACAAAGGCATTGGGCACAGAGAAGCTGCGCAAGTTTAGAGACCTGCTTGGTGTGCAAGAATTGGGATTGAGCTCGAGGGGGAGTGTTGAGATATCGAGCTCCACTCATGATATGCCAGGGTGACCGTTGTGTATTTATGTTACCGAATTATTAGTTGCAGATGCGGTTGGTACACCGTCCACGAATAATAGCTGGATGACAGCTATCCTTATCTACTCTAGTTTGTGGCTCAGTTAGTATGCCACCTTAGTTAGTTGAGTTTGGTTTGAGACCCACATATAGGGTTCTTCTATTTCTTTGTACAAGAGTTCTTTTGGCTTTCACAACTAAGAAGAGGAAAACTATTTTCAGCCTCCACTTATGTGTGTATTCCCCCATTGTGTATGTGAGAAAGCCGCAAGTGCGACTCCTTCCCTCTCTCCCACTATCTTCACATACCATGCTAGTCCAAATACTAGCCATAGTCTGGGAAGGGTGAACCTGGATACTCTCCATCGCCTTTGTACACCTGGCTCTGCAAATATGCCAAGCTACAATGCTAGCCAAGATCTCCCAACAACTTGCCGCTTTGAAGGCCCCTGTAGGGGAAGATGATCAAGAAGTTGTCCTCCTCAAGCATTGAAGACATTCCAAAGTACCGGGAGGTCATTCCAACATGACGGGTAGCAAAGATGGCCTTCCATGGCATGGTGGCCATGCTACTTGACCATGAATGGAGGTATACCGATACTCGACTTCCTGCACCTTTTTCAGAGGGGTAAATTTTAATCTCTCAACTGCACATACTATGGGAAGCTTGGCACACCAAGGATCATTGCTTCAAGAAACTTACCAAGCAACAAATCAAAGACTATGTCAATTTGGTTGCGGCCGTCCATAGTGAAGCAAAGGAAGCAAATGAAGACCCACCATCACCAACACATGCTCTCACGGCTCATGTTCGAGATCTCTCTCTCCATCCAAATATCTATGAGCATAATGATCATGAATTTGCATTTCAAGTTTTCCATGAGATTGATGTACTTGGATACTCTGCCCTAGGTAGTTCCCCAAAAATTGATGCAATAATCTCCTTGAGTCATTGAGTCATCAAAGATTCTCAGCCTTGGATTGTACTTCTCAAATGATGTTTTATTTTCTTTATGAGTGGTGTGTGGCTTCCTACCATGCCCTGTTATGAAGCCACGGGGGGATGTATTATGGGAGCCTTTCTATTGGCTTTGATGGGTTTCTTTATCAGGATTGCCAGGATGTTGGTGCATTCCCTAGACTGATGTGTTGGTTAGGCAAGCATGTTTCATTTGAGCCTCTAAGCTACTTGGGAAGCAATAGACTCCATCATTGTCATGTTCTGTTTTTGATTCTATTCGAGTATTCCCTCACATTCCTTCATGAAGGTGTGTTGGAACATGAAGACAAAGTGAGTGTTTTAGGTGTGTGTTTTTACTCTAGTGAGTCCTAGACATGCCATGTGTCATACTGGGAGTTATCCCATATACACTTTGGCTTTCTAGAGTCTAGTGTCACACATTATAGTGTTGTACTTGTACAGTGTTGGTCTACATCAAGCTTTTCTATCATGTGAGTATTTTGGTCTGTATTTTCCATTTTCTTTCATTGCTTTCAAGTTCTTCCATTTCTTTTCCATTCCGTTCCTCCTATCATGTGCCTTGAAGCATGTAGGGGCCTAAGCCATTACTATAGCAGCAAGGCACTCTTGAATCCAAGCATCTATAAGCCTTTTTTGTTGTTCCCTCTATACGACTAATAACTGCCATCGGAGGTCCATCTCCTATCTAAGATGGTGCTAGCAATAGTATGATAAAAATCACTAACACTAGCTAGGGCTGCTTCCAAATAGGAAGGAAATGACACTCTACGCTGAAAAATAAGATACCCAAGCCTGAAAAACATTCTCTATGAGGCCCTCCTCTACATACAAGGCATCTAGGACTTTAATACTGGCAATATGGCACCTTGTATGAAGCTCAAAAACCATAAAACAATTAGAAAGTGATATGAGGTTGAAACCCTTGGTGCAACGTATACCAAGCCACCTCTGTCTAATACCCAATCATTAACATGAAGTCTTTCAATGCATGCATGGATGGGCATCTGCAACATCCTGTTCGACCATAAGAATAGTAGCAAATGAGGCAGAGTGTTACAAGAATGATTAGTCCAAGCATCTTTGTCACTAAACTTGAACAGGGAATATGATCATAATGTTGGAGAAGGAGAGAGAGAGAGGGTAGGCTAAGGAAAGAGATAATGATGCTCAAAGAGAGACATAATGAAATGGAAATGAAATAGCAAGAGCAATAAACAAAATGGAAGTACTCACATGTAGACCAAAGAGCTTATAGGCTTGATACTTGATTGATGTGACAAGTGACAAGTACAACTCTTATATAGAGCACACACACACATATGAGTACCAATGCATATGGGATAACTCCCAATATGACACGTAGCATCAATAGGATCCACATTAGACTAAAACTCACACTAGAACTCACCAGAACACACTAAACTGACTCAACTTGACTTCATGTTCTAACACCCCCCCATGAAAGCAAGGTGAGATACTACTGGAATGGAACCAAGGATAGAACATGACAACGACGGTCATCGAACTGTGCAATGATGGTCTAGAACTAGACATGAATCCCATGCTAACTCAGAGGCAAGTGAGGATGGCTCAGAGGCTAGTGAACATGGTATAGACTCAGAGTCTCACCTAGCATGGCTCAAAGGCTCATCATGCATGGATGCATGACCAACTCAGAGGTCTAGGAGACCAATGCACCAACATCCTGGAACTCACATGCCAGGCTTGATAAATAGACCTATCAAAGCCAATACACGGCTCCCACAGTACATCCCCCTCTTGGCTCCAAGGACTAATGAGGGATATGGAGCCATACATATCAAATATAAAATCAATACATAATTTTTGGAGGACCATCCAAGGTTGAGAACCTTCATTGATACCTCAAACATTCATGTTAGGGGGACTACTCAAGGTAGAGAACCTCTATTGACCCCAATCATAGAAAATAAAAATATATTTTATTCATTTATGCATAGGAGGGGTAGAGAACACGTAAATGACCCGAAGTATCTACTGCACGTTTAAGTGCACATCCTGATCCAAAGAAGTATGTTGGTTAAGAATATGGCCAGAATTCCCCAAATGATATGTCGATGTCAGGATAAAAAACCTAGGTGAAAAACTAAGAAATTTGATGAAGAGAGAAGTGACCCATCTATCTTGCTTTGCAGGATTAAAGCCCAGTGTGAAGGGTGAAAGGAAAATCCTCCGGGAAGCAAGATCAAAGGGATCAGCCTTGAGCATTGTGCATGAAGCCTTAGAAGAATTGAAAGCCACCTGGAAAAAACCTCATCCTCCCAAAAGTCAAACATTGAAAAAGACCACATCCCTAGCTATCCATATAGACCTTCACATTTCTTTGTGGATACTTCACGGGAGATTCTAGCAAGCAGGTCAGCGAGGCATATTTGGAGATACAAATGTACAAAGGTTTTGGATGGTTCCCATGTCCAACCTATACACACATTGGCTATTAATTGGACGGATATGGTAGACACCTTGGTAGCCATTGGGTGGAGCATGCACTGCTCTTCATGGGCAGTCTCTAAAGGAGGACTATCTTGTTTCGGGATCCTTGTTCTTCTTGAATTCCCCCATAGGGTTGAGGTGGTACTTTCAGCCTCAGCCTTAGATTTTCTCTAGCTCTCTTGTAGGGGTTTGATTTTTCAGTAATTGGATATTTATTCTCTCACGCCTTGCATGATGTACTTTTCCATTGAGCTTTGCTCTCAGAGTTTCTTTCATACGCAATAGAAGTATTTTCTTTGAAAAAGAACATTGAAAAGGCATGGATCGAGGTTCGCAGGTAAGGCCACAAGCATCCAGTCCCTAGTCTAAGATCTGAAGGGTGGGACCCATGGATGTGTGCAAAGAGGGTGGTGGCACTTTCAAACACCACATCCTTATGGAGATGTACCAACTTGTCTTTTGAAAAACTGTAGGTTCTTGCAGTAGATTGGAAACAGTCAAGGATTGGCTGAATGGGTATCCATTCATTAATCAAAGGTGAGAGGCTTCCCTATACACAAATGAAACTCCTCCGTCTCACTAATTATAGAGCTGAAAGAGGAGAGGCTGAGAGGGAAGAGGCAGAAAGAGAGCTAAGAGGGGAGGGGCTGAGAGGTGAGGGGTTGAAGGGAAAGCTGAGAGGGGTAAGGCTGAGAGGTTGAAGGAGAGGCTGAGAGTGGATAGGCTGGTGGTAGAGAACAGAGGGTGTGGATAGAGTTGAGAGGCAGGGAGGGCAGAGAATCAGGCAAGGGGGCAAAGAGGTGAGGCAGGGGGTAGAGAAGTGAGTGGGGGGCAAAGAGGTGAAGCTAGGTAGGAAGAAACAGAGAGAACAAGTGCTTAGATTTTGGGTTTCTTAGGGTTCCATGATTGAAAAAACCATATGACAATTTAAGATAGTATTGTCTTAAAGCATTCCTTCAAATTTTGCCATCATTTTCTTGATGCCAAATCATGTGTGAGTTCTACACTTGACTGTGAGTTCAAAAATTGCCAATTTTCCTCTCATGTAAGAACTTGTAGCCATGCAACAAGTTCTGTTTCCAGCTGGAAGTTTTGGTTCTTTTCCTGACTCCTTCATCATGGCATCTCCTATAGAGTAATTTATTTTTCTCTTCTCAAAAGTCAGTTTAATATTCTTGAATTGCATGCTGAAATCAGTAGTTGGACATGATCTTCACCTTTCTTATTAACTGAGATCTGAAAGATCATTGTTGTGCAGAGAGCCTCTCATAACCAATATTATGTGGAGAAATCTTATTGGCCAGGTAAACTTTTCTGAAATGCATAATTTAATGTCATGTTAAGATTTAATAATAGCCTTCAGGATTATTGCAGTATGCACATACATATAGACAATGGTCATATACAGACATTTGATCCTTCTATGAACCATGTGCAGTTTTGTTATCAATTAGCTTTGCTGTTGGTGTTACAATTTCGGGGAATACAAATACTTGGCCTCAAGCACGATGTAAATGAGATATTTCCTAACTTCTCATATTTTCTAGTGACTTGTTCAAATATATAACAATTTAAAAACAGGTTATACTATCGAGACTTTATTTTGCAGAGAGCAGGTTGTTGAACAGTAATGTGTATTCCTGTTTAAATAATGTTTCAGGGAAATTCATCAGACTCAGATTTCGCTGAAAAGGAAATCTCTACCATCATTTTCTGTGCTTTTGTTTTCTGTCAGGTAAATTTGTTGTATCATAGGATCTAGATAAGTAGGACATTTCTTGCAGATATATTTCAGCTCCTCCAGTGCCAATTGTCATCTAGCTGTCTTCAGAAGTTTGTATATTTTAGTGCAAAACCAGTCAAAGATATTAGTGAGAAATGTAAAAATGCCACTTTAATATCGATTATATTGGGAAGAAACTATACATATGGATTTCATCACATAATGTGTGCACAAAAGAATTTTTCTTTTTGGATCATTGAGGTACACACATGCAAACGCACTCACTCATGTGCACAATTTAAAAATGCAAATTATTGCATCTATAAAGACTTAACATGAATTGTGATTCAGTCCCACATAATCTCAAATGTTTCAAAAGTCATATACTGAGGATTTTAAGTTGTTTTGAAGGTGTTTAATGAGATAAATGCAAGGAAACCAGAAGAAATAAATGTTTTCAAGGGCCTTTTGAGTAGCAGAATATTTTTTTATGTTATCAGTTTTACCGTTATTGTTCAGGTTGGTTCACTTCTCATCAGAAAGTAGCTTCTGAAATTAGATAAATCCCATTTTCATGATTCTAATATTTTTCATACCATACTTAACTCTTTAGAATCAGAACTCCTTATAAGTCTTCTTTTGAATTAAGCATATATATCCATTGGAATGAAACTTGTGGGATTACCATGATGATAAAACTTATAAGTCTTGTTTTAAATCAAGCGTATCCATTGGAATGAAACTTGTGGGATAATTATGATGATAAAATACAATTTTTACTGTCTTAAACCTTATTGATGAGAGATCTCAGTCTATGCCAACTCAAAATGTAAGAAAAATCTAAGGGCATTGCAATCTGAAGTCACATTTGTCTTGATGCATGATCACCTCCACTCCTCTCCCTCCTCCCGCCTCCTCGACTCTGCCTCCTCCTCCACCTCTTCTCTGCCGTCATCCTGCCTCCATCCCTCCGCCTCCCCCTCCCCCCTGCTTCCTTCATTGCCTCCCCCCCGCCCCATCTCTCTCCACTTTTCCGCCTCCCTTCCTACTCCCCTTCTGCCTCCTTCCCTTTCATCTCCTCCCCGCCTTCTTCCCCTTCTCCACCTCCCTTTCTCTGCCTCCCCCTCTGCCTCCTTTTCTGTCTCCCCCCCGGCTTCCTTCTTGCCCTCCTTCTTTGCCTCCCTCCCCACCCTCCTCTCTCTCATTCTCTCCTTCTCTCCACTCCCGGTTCCTTTTCAAAGGACCCTCTGCAGCCTTCAGCCCCTTCTCGTCTCACCCTCAAGCCTTGGGTGTGTTTGGGTTTGGGTAGCAGGGGATTCTTCAAGGTGCCTCTTTCTTCAAGGGATCTCCCTAGCCTTTCTTGGGGTGAGGAGGCAGCTTCCCTACCAACCGTCCAAGTGGCTCTTTCTTTCTTTTTAACTTCCTCACAGCAACATGAGATTTTGTGCTTGTTCGGAGAAATAAAATCTTGGTGGTGACCCTTGGTCTGCTAGCCAGAGGGGCTCTATGGCAGGACCCTCAAATCCCATAGCCATTAAGGTTATCCTTTCTCCATCCGACAAGCAACAGGTGCAGCATGCAGTCCAAGCACTTCAGCACAAGGCAGTTGTGGGAAGAATAGTGGGCCTCACTCCCACAAGGAGACAGGTGAGAGAGTGGATCCAAGCAGCTTGACACTAGAAGGAAACCAAATCCAAGAGGTCACCATCTATGGAGGCGTCTTCTCATCTAGTTGAGCTCTCCTGCTACCACCTTGACACTTGTGGAGTAGAGTCCCATCCTCCTTGGCCCACATCTAGTCCTTGGTACCATGGCAACACACCATGTTTCCAATTCCCCGTGACGCTCCGCTTCCTGGGGCTTCCAAAGGAATACAGAGCCATCCTTTCCTCCATTGATAGAGCGTTTGGCACGGTGCTGGATTTCCTGCCAAATTCGGGAGCTTCAGTGGTAGCAGACAATGGGCTTCCCAAGATTAGATTGGTGGTTGAGAGTCCATAGTCCCTCCTAGAGTTGATCCTCCTTGAGACCCTTGAGGGGGGTACACTTCATCAAAGAATGGAGATCTCAGGTTTACCAGGCTAGTGCCTTCGTTGTAGGCAAAAGGGCCACCTAGCCCGAAACTACCCTCGTGGTCAGGGATGAACTCTTCCCCCCCACCCCCACAGGACATGCAGAGTTAGCAAGCTAGGGCCCAGCACCCCCTAAGACAGGAGCAACATGAGTCCCTGACCCCTTGGGTGATACCTTCAAAGGGAGAGTGGACCCAAGTGGGCAAAAGAAAAAGAAACGAAGAAAATTGGCTCAAAAGAACCATAGGCAACACGCTAGACAAAGGGAGAGATCAAGTCGAGAGGCACCCACCGCGGATGAGCAGCCGTAGGAGACCTTGGTTGGAGACCCCTCCCCCCAGTAGTAGGGGCCATGGTTTAGCTAGGTGATCCTCCATTAGTGGAGTCCCTCCTAGAGTTGATCCTCCTTGAGACCCTTGAGGGGGGTACACTTCATCAAAGAATGGAGATCTCAGGTTTACCAGGTTAGTGCCTTCGTTGCAGGCAAAAGGGCCACCTAGCCCAAAACTACCCTCGTGGTCAGGGACGAACTCTTCCCCCCCACCCCCACAGGACATGCAGAGTTAGCAAACCAGGGCCCAAGCAAGGGCCTAGCACCCCCTAAGACAGGAGCAACAGGAGTCCCTGACCCCCTGGGTGATACCTTCAAAGGAAGAGTGGATCCAAGTGGGCAAAAGAAAAAGAAACGAAGAAAATTGGCTCAAAAGCACCATAGGCAACACGCTAGACAAAGGGAGAGATCAAGTCGAGAGGCACCCACCACGGATGAGCAGCCGTAGGAGACCTTGGTTGAGACCCCTCCCCCCAGTAGTAGGGGCCACGGTTTAGCTAGGTGATCCTCCATTAGTGGAGGTACAACGACCACAGTCACCCTTGCGTCAGCAGCATGCCTCAAGAGCTCCTGACGTTGCGATGGTGGTAGAAGTTGTAGAGGGTAGCCCGATAGTGGTTGAGGAGAAGGGGAGCCAGAGCCTAGGTGTGCCTAATCAATAGGGTGGGCTTGTGACTGTCCCTATTCCCTCTCACTCCCCTTCCCCTCCGGACTTCGCTCCCTCTCCACACCCTCTCCCTCCTCACGAGCTCTCCCCCCCTCGCCACTCCTACTATGGTCATCCTCACCACCCGCCCCCCTCCCCCCCTCCTCTTCTTCCCACCCTCCCTCCTTCCCTCCCTCCCCCTCCATAGAAGCTTCTTCAACATCCCCTCCTATCAGACATGCCTTGGCTCCCCTGACAATAGGCAAGGGCATGACCGCTTCCCCCTCCCTTCTCAGCCCTCCCATTTTGGGGGAGATTCAGAGGGAAGGGGCTCGTCCTCCCGATCAACAGTCCCCAAACTTCCGTCTAGGCGCCCTCTCCCAAGGGACTTTTGGAGATTGGGGCCTTGGAATAACCAAGATATCTCGGACTCTTTCCCTCTACCACTAGAGGTGACACTCATGATCTTGCAACCCCCAAAAGGAGGTTTGATCATCAGCGTAGTGGGCTCCCAGACACATTCAGTTGGGCATTTCTAGTTTGCCTCCACAAGGTTGGAGAAGTAGACCCTAGAGGTATTTGATGCTATGATGGGAATAAGATCTCATGCATGATGGACGATTGGATGGGTCCACTGGGACTAGATCTTTGGCACGCTCATGGTGCTGAAGTGAACTTCTAGTTGAGCTTCATGTGAGAGAAGTAGATTTATGTATTGATAGTACCCAGAGATGAACGGGAGTCTGGATGGGATTCATTGGCAGATGATTAGAGTCGTGGGTCGATTGGGGAAGGAGTGGCATATTGATCCTCCCAACATCCCAGAGCAGGATGCTCCCAGATAGTGCCACTGGCTTTGGGAAGGTAGGACCCTGAGGACATGATGACTCTCAAAATGTCACGATGTGAGTCACCAAGATCGAAGTAAAGCTCAAATTTGAGCAATTATGCCCAAAGGAGGCAAAATGTCTAAATGAATGTACCAAATAGTAATGAAATTACATGAATTCTGAGAAATCCCCAAAAAATTTACATGTCAGAGGCTTCAATTATGACAAAGGACTGAAAATTTCAGAAAAGCCCTAAATCTAAAAATTAGGGTTTTCAAATATTTAGGTCTTTTCAAAATTTGTTGCAGGAACGTGTATATATATATATATTTCCCACAAAAGAGACTTCTATTAAGTAAGAAAGAACTCGCTAGAGCAAGCTTTGAGTGAAAATACAACATCATGATATCATGAGGATAAATAAAACCCCCTTAAAGTGAGGTGGAAAACAACCAAGGCTGAGGCTGAAAGTGCCACCTCAATCCTGTAAGAGTCTTAGAGAAGAAAGGAGAGTCCTTCCATTCCCTGAAGAAAGAAGCCCTCCTAGCTGAGGCTGCACAGGAGTCTCCCTGTATCCTCATCCATATGGCCATCAAAGTATGTACGGTATTTGTCCAGATACTAGCCAAAGTGTGCGAGGGATGAACTTGAGTACCCTCCATAGCCTTTGTACATCTGGCCCTCCAGATATGCCAGGATGCTATGCTCGCTAAAATCTCCCAAGAAGTATCCACCGAGACATGTACATCTGTAAAAGGAAGGTGTGGTACCACATCCAACGAACAGGACTCAATCTGATGACGTCGAACTAAAATGGCCCGAGAGGAGTCAAGTCTCTCATAGAATACCTAAGGGCCTATAAGAGAAAGCCAAGCCACTGAGCCCCATGTCATAAAGAATGGGGAGTGGGCAGGAACGTGTATTAGCAACACTTAGGAGCCCTTTGTTCATGAAAGTCCCAAAAATACTGAGAATCCAACATGAAATTTCAAAACTTGACTTTTAGGGCAAAAAACACAGTTTTAACTGTTTTTCTCAGATTTCAGCATTGGATTTGCTGTTCAAAGTGTCATCCAGCAGCAATAGAGGTGGGTAACTGTAGAGATAAAGGCAGCAGTTGAAAAACAACCTCAACCAAACCTAAATCATCCAAAATAGTGTAGCGCTAGTAGAGAGGCCACAAACTTGCTGAACAAGGGGTCTAGAGTGAAGTTTTCGTGATGAAGAGCTCCAAGACCAGCAGCTTCACCAATGGCAACAACTTCAAGCTTGAATTTTTTGAAGAAGATTAGCTCATGGAGGGGCTAAGGGTGAGAAGAGAAAAAGATGGGAAGAAAGGAGTGGAAGGAAGTTCAATCATGGAGGAGAGGATGGCTTCCATTTGCGGGCATCCCTCATCCTCTAGAATGAGCATGGAGAAGGGAAAGGTAGAAAAGGAGGCTCTAATACCACATGGAGGTACATGGTGGAGAAGGAGAGAGAGAGAGAGAGTAGGCTAGGGATGATACTCAAAGAGAGCAAGAGCAATGAACAAAATGAATGTACTCACATATAGACCAAAGAGCTTGTAGGCTTGATACTGGATTTTTTTTTTTCACAAAAGAGAATGGCTTGATACTGGATTGATTTGACACTAGACAAGTATAGCTCTTATATAGAGCACACACACACACATGAAGACCCATGCATATGGGATAGCTCCCAATGTGACACGTGGCATCCATATGACACACTAGACTAGAACTCACTCTAGAACACACCAAATTGACTCATCTTGACTCCATTTCCTAACAACCACCACTACAAATCAAAGTATGAAGACTTGTGCAACCTTTGGATACGATAGAGGAAGAAGAGCAAACGAACTTTGGAGCCTCCACACATCCACTGCCACCAGTGTCTCCTACCTGACTTTTATCCAGCAAGCAGTGGCTCCTGGATCTACCACAATTGCATGTCTTTCTTTTCAGCTCTGTATAGTTTTGATGTATTTTCTTTAATTCTACTTCATTGTATATAGACCATGGTGTGTTGTAAATAGATGATGGTGCTCTCTCAAGATGTAAGGGTACCACACATTTTTGTTTCAATTTTGGAGATGTAAGGCCATGAGCCATTTTTGTTTCAGTTTTGGAGATGTAAGGCTAAAATCCATTCTTATTTATTCAATTTTGTACTTGTAATTTTATAGCACCAAACCATTGGTGACGGTCATTCACCAGGATGGTGAGTGTTTGATAGTGGCGGGGCAGCTGTCATACTTATACTGATCATACCTTGATCAGAAGGAAGTAACCATGAACATGGAGAAAGATAGGCAATCACATGATGGAGACGAGATGAGGCATAATGCGCAAGATTGAGATTGCGTCATTCATAAGCAAGTACAAGAGCCTCATTTATCGACTGGGCATCCTTATCTTCTCACACCCTTAACACTAGGAGGTGAAACTAATTGCTCACCTACACAACTATAGGATACCCTAGGACTCTAGGACTCACTCACACTTGACTTCATGTTCTAACAATACTTGCGTCACACCTTGTTCGCATCCTAGTCATTGGAGCAACATGTGAAGGATGGAAAGACCTTGGTCATGGTCACACCTTGTTCACATCTTGATCACTGGAGCAATATGTCAAGGATAATGGACCTTGGTCACACTCTAGTCACACCTAGTCACACTTTGGTCACATGAATGATATGAGTGGAGCGGTGCATGAGCAGTTATGGGAGTGCAGCAGTGCATGACTAGGACATGACAGTAGTAGTACATGTTGGGGCATGTCGAGGGTGGATCGGCCTTGGTCAAAGATGAGACAACCTTGGTCAGAGTGAAAGTACTAGCGTACTGTGCTGTAGTAGTCAAGGGAGCACAAGTGGTGCACATGAGAAGTTGTGCCATAAGTCGAGCTCGGCACACCAACTAGATGCACATGGAATAGACCGGAGTGCACATTGAGTACTTAACTCCCCGACTTGGAGGAGGCTGGGGAATGGTAGAAGCCATCAAGCCAGGACTATTATAAGCTAACATCAGTATGAGAAACTCCATGCTGCTCTTTCCAATGGAAAAATACCACCTTACCTTACTCCCTTTTTATCAATTGTCTATTTTACATGCTTGATTTGCTCCTTTAACTACTCCCTGTTTGTTTTGTAATTCTTCTCTACATCTCCCTAAATATGGTTGTTGTCTCCCTTTCTCCACTCGGATTGTTTGTTGGGTAGCTGCATGTTGGCAAGTCTTTTTTGGTCAACTAAGAGTAGAACAAAGGTTCACATCCATAAGCACATAGTTGTAGGAACAAAGTGGAGATGGATTGTGAGCACAAGAGAGCAAGAAGTAAACACAAGGACTCCAACTGAAATGTTCAACCAAATGAAGTACAAATACTTGGTATATATAGTCCAAATACTGACACAAAATAAAGACTAAGTCCTAGTCTATCCTACACCACCATATTATTGTATATCTCTACAAATCCCCTCTCAATGATATGGCTGAAATACTCTGGAATGATCTCAAAAGCACCTAAAGTACCATGGTTGCACAAATTCATCCACATGTGGATATAGCAACCTATGGGAGTACAAAGGAAAAAAATATCATTTTACAACCCCCCTTGACATTTTTTGAATGTATATGATCCCCAAGCCATGTAGATGACATGTGAAGAGAGTGCGCTGACAGGCTTTCCATGAAGATATCTACCACATTGGGCCATCTTGAATACAATCCCGCACATAATGATAGTGATTTTCAATGTGTTTCATGCAAGCATGAAAGACGGTATTGTTGCCAATGGTGATGCAACTCTGGGTGTCACAAAAGATTGGAGATGTCTCACCATCCTGAGCATGATGCAAATCATGCAATAGCTTCCTTAACTAATTTCATTCCATAGTGGCTGCCCTTACCGCTTTATATCCAGCTTCATTGGAGGAGAGAGAGATATGGCTTTGCTTCTTACTGAGCCATGATATGCACGCCAATGAGAAGCAATAACCTGAAGTGGATTTGCGGTCATCAATGTCCCCTAACCAATCCGAGGCTGAAAAACCACTCAGCAATACGTCACCATTTGGAGCATAATGCAATCAATAATAGAGTGTAACATGTACATATCTGAGAATCCTTTTTGCTGCATTCCAATGCGTGACTATGGGACAATGCATGAACTGACTGAGTAACCCTGTGGTATAGGCAATGTCTAGTCTAGTGGAACAAAAGTAGATAAGACTACCCACTAGTCACTAGTTGCTGCTTGTAGAGTATGCCATCAAACTTTCTAGCCTCATCATGCTTACTCAGCTTGATTCCCTTTTCCAATGGAGTGGCCATAGGTTTACAATTCTCCATTTTAAATTCCTACAAGGGGCCCTTAGAGTACTTTGTTTGTGACATAGATACCCCCCTTGGGTTTGCCAAAACTCAATGCCAAGGCAATAGTGAAGTAACCCTAAATATGTCATGCCAAATGTCTCTGACATAAGATGGACTTCACTGCTGTAATTTTCTGCAAATTTACTGCCAGTGAGTATAATGTCATCCACATATAGCACAAGAATGACCAAATCTAAGTTTTCTTGCAGAACATAGAGATTGGGCATCGTATGTGTATTCAAAAAACCCTAGGACAATAGAAATTGATGTATCTTGTGATACCATTGTGACATGAAGTTGGGGGTAATAAAACTTCACGCACCTCTTCACTTCCTACTACTTCCAATCTTAGTGATAGAGATCTTTATCACAGGCAAAGGAACATTAAAAAGAAGCTTTTATGCCAAGATACCACACCATAATTTTCTCCCTTAGATGATAATGAAGATGGTAACATCCCAAGTGATGTTGTACTCAAGCATAGGGAGAAGGAAAAGATCAGCGGAGGCCATAATCTCAGCAAGCCAGTTTGCACCAAAGAGAAGAATGATACGTTATTGAAAGAAGATCTTGTGGCTCAACATGACATGAACTAATATATATCAAGGAGTTTGAAGGGGCTGATTGGGTTAGATGGATAAGTTCCAGGGAAACATTGCACCTCCTTCGTATAAACCTCTATATGTAGCTCAAAATACTCTGCAAACTGTCATCAGACACAGAGGCCAATAACTTCTAGCAAAGACATAATATCAAAGATTCACATACACGTAGTAATGCACCTTGAAATGGGCTTCTTTTTTATATAAGTTTCGTAAGAAACAAAGAAGCGGTTGAAAAGTTATGGGCATTTTACTAGAAGGGGGTAAAATCTGTCTGAAAAAAAACAATCACACACAGAGAGCCATAGATTTTCTTTTTGACATTTGATACAAAAACTAAAAAAATAATATGATACGCCTTGAGAGAGCTTCGCATTGATATAAGTTTCATCCAAATCAGACCACCGAGAAAAAAGTTATGAGCAAAATACTGATAGGGGGTCAAACTATCATGAAAAACACCTACTCCTTCTACTGATGCCAACTTGGGAGAATACTCCCTCCATGCTCGAAATTCATCAACGATCCAAGTTCCATAGAGGTTGCCTAAGAGGGAAGGGAGAGATCCCTTCATGGCTTGGAAAATAGATAAACCATGTATGCGCAATGAGCGATTGAGTAGACAACAATTTTGAGCACTTTGGAAGAGAGCAATGGAAAAAGGAAAGAGACACTCAAGAGAGAGACCCTGAAGTGACCTTCATTACCAATAGAGTGAGACTCCACTCAAATACAACTCAAAATACTGTTGGAATATGAAGCCAAAGTGAGTCTAAAATGAGTGTTCTAGGTGGTCTAGGTGTGTTTTATAGTCTAATGAGTCCTAGGCATGCCACATGTCATATTGGGAGTTATCCCATATACACTATGGATTTCTAGAGTCTAGTGTCACACTATATAGTGTTGTACTTGTCTATTGTCTATTATATCAGTCAACATCAAGCTATCTACATGTGAGTATTTTGGTTATCATTGCCTAGCACTTGCTCTTTGTTTTCTTTCCATTTTGCCTTTCCATTATGCTTTCCATATTTCCATTCTGTTCCTAGCTAGCTTGGCATTCTCCTACCGCCATGTCTCTTCATATGGTATCAGAGCCATGTTCCTAGCCTTGCTCTCTCTTTCCCTTTCCCTTCCAAGAGATTGAGGTGAGGGAGGCCAATAAAGCTACTCCTCCTCCTTGGAAGACTACCCTTTTCTCTCCTTCCTTGAGCTCTCTTCTCCACACCATGATTTGCCACCTCTCTTCTCCTTCCTTGAGCTACATCTTTCTGTGACCTGTGGACTATGTGATGCTTCTATCTGGAGCTAGAAGTAGAATCATGGCTTTATGTCTTTAGCAAAGTTGTAATGGACTTGGAGTACTACAAATTTTGTTTTTACATCATTGCAATCCGAATTTTCTGTGAAAAGTTACAGACCTTGCAAGAAGTGACGAAATTTATTTTTGTGTGTGAATTTTGTTTTGGAGCTCAATGATTTGACAGTCCAAGCATGATGCAGCCAGCTCAATGTGGAGTTGTCCATTCTCTTCATCATTGACCTTTGCTCCAGCCCGCCATTTTCTCCTTCTGCTGGACAGTCTATTGGAGCTGCTCTGAGCTTGATGTGAGTTACAAAAACTTCCCAACTTCTTTGATTACCGCCCGATTGTCCTTGGTGCCCGAGCTCCACTTTTGACCGACTCTCCGAGTGCTCGTGACACCTCCAGCCTCTACTTCAACATCGGTGACTCTCCCTTAGCCATTTTTAGAGTCACTATGTGAGTGCTCCATCTAGCTACCCCATGGATTTCATCGACACATCTTTTGGGAGATTCCTGCCTAGCACTTCTTCAACATCGTCATCGTCTTGCAAGGATGTACACACATATGTAGTGGCTACTTGGAGGACATCTCTTATCATAAGAGATCTATTTTTTAATTACTATAGCTTGATGTATTTTGGGGTCCTCTGCCCTGGGTAGTCCCTCTAAAATGATATGTATTTAGTGTTTGGTTCATTGAGTCTAAAGGTTCTCTACCTTGGATAGTCCTCCTAAAAAGATGTATTGGTTTTCCTATTTTGGTGTGTGGCTTCCTAACATGTTCTGTTATGAAGCCAAGGGGAGAATGTATTGTGGAAGCCATATGTATTGGCTTTGATAGGTCTTGTTATCAGGCTTGAGCTCTCTTCTCCACGCCATGATCTGCCACCACCTCTCTTCTCCTTCCTTTTGCTACATCTTTTTGTAACCTGTGGACAATGTTCTGCTTCTATCCGAATCTAAAGGCAAAATCGCAGCTTTGTGTCTTCAGCAAAGTTGTAGAGAACCTTGAGTACTACAAATTTCGTTTTTACATCATTGCAATTTGAGTTTTTTGTGAAAAGTTACAGCCCTTGCAAGAAGTGACGAAATTTATTTATGCGCGCGAATTTTGTTCTGGAGGTCAATGATTTGACAGCCCAAGCATGATGCAGCCAGCTCAACATGGAGCTGTCCATCCTCTTCATTGTTTACCTTTGCTCCAGCCCGCTATTTGCTCCTTCTGCTTGACATTCTCTTGGAGCTGCTGCCTACAAGTTGGTGCTCGTATTCTACCCGTAATTCTCTTGGAGCTGCTGTCCTTCTACTTTTGTCTGCCATGAAGAAGTTCCAGACTTGCTCCAGCTCATGAAGAACTTATCAAGGTGATCTTTCCATAGTTACACTTGCTGTCCACGCTGCCTCTATCTTCTCTGTCCGTCACTTGTTGTGAGCTCTTGACATTACATTGCGGTGACTCCTTCACGTGACTACTCCAAACTTTGGTGAAGACTTTCTGAGCTAGATATGAGTTCTTCGATACTACTCTGACACACTCCACTACAGTGATCTCTCTGATTAGTGTGTTACATCGAGCTTGATGTAGACCACTCTACATCAACAAGTGACTTCTTAAACATTGCTTATTCGATCGGTGCTGAGGTACTTCGCATTGATTGACTTCTTGATTAGTCGTGGTACCTGAGGCTTCTACTTCGACATTGGTGACTCTCCTTCTGGCATTTTGAGAGTCATCATGTGAGTGCTCCATGTAGCTACTTTATGGACTTCACCGACACATATTTTAGGGCATTCCTACCTAGTGCTTCTTTGACATCATCATCGACTCGCATGGATGTGCACACATGTGCAGTGGCTACTTGGAGGACAGCTCTGATCATAAGAGATCTATTTTTTATGACTACATACTTGATGTTATTTTGGGCTTCTCTGCCCTAGGTAGTCCCCCTAAAATAATATGTATTTAGTGTTTGATTTTCATTGAGTCTAAAGGTCCTTTGCCTTGGATAGTCCTCCTAAAAAGATGTATTGGTTTTCTTATTTAGTGTTAGCTTGCTTCTCTCTCTCCCACTATGATCTTTCAAGAAGAAGAGGTTTCATACATATAAGAGGGAGCGGGAGCTCCAAGGCTATTCATAGAAAGAGAATGAACTAGATGTTGGGATATCTCAAGGTGTATGCCTCAGGCACACCTTATGTTTCTATGTGTGAGCGCTAGAGGCACAGTTAGGTGCCCACAAGCACAGTTAGGTGGTGGAGAGCCACATAGGATGATTGAGAGAATCTAGGAGCAGATTGAGGAGATGATTGTGGAGCTCTGAGGTCATCAGTGATGTCAGTGAGCTTGTATGAGGTGCCTACTTAAGTATCTCTCTTTTCTTCATTCCATAAGCAAGTATTCTGAGTTTGTGTCCACTCTACTCTTTCCTTTCAGTGTTCCAACATGGTATCAGAGCCATTTGATCCTCCTTGAGCCCATTTCTGCCACATCATCATCTTCTTCCTCTTCTTCTTCTTCACCATCTCTCCCTCTTCTTCCAAAAATTTGCTTGAGCTTGTTCTCCTCCGGTTCTCACCCATTTCCCACGCCCTTCCAGCTGGAGATCCATCTTGTTGGGGCAAATTTCGGGCTGCAAGGAATTGAAGAATTTCAACCTCTGCTGGTCGCCATTGTACGATTTTCATCGATTCTTCTTGCTGCGTTTTCTCTGCGCCTGCTCCTTTTTTCTTTAATTCCTTTTAGGAAAAGCTTCTCCATACCTTGGGCTACCTTGTGCTGAAATCTGAGCAGCAATGGCTGCATATTGAAGGAGAAAATAGAGAAAAACCAGTCGACTTTGTTGAAGAAGGAGAAGGCGACCTGACGCGTTTTTTCGCCTCTTCTTCCCAGAGGATCTATTGTGGTATACCAGCTTTCTTTTACCTCAAAAAGCTCCCTTTTTTTTGCTTTGAAGAGTGAGCTATAAGCCCTCCAAGTTCAGCTCTCTAGTTTTGACAGTTTTAACAAGCTTTTGAAAATGATGCTACATAAAATGCTACTCTAGCATTTCTGGTCTTTTGAAGTTTTCAATAACTTCAGTACAAGTGTTGCTTCAGTTTTATTTTGACTTGCTAGACCTGGTTTTGATTGGAAAGTGTTTATTTCACCCACTTCTATGAAGCATGTAAGAAGAAGCATCATTGTTTGAAATCTAGTCACTACTCTTTGCTACATCAAGTGCTCATATTTTGAAAGTCTTTCAGTTATTTTTACCTTGTAAGAGAGATAGACACTGCCCAATATCTGGGTTAGACCCTCTCATGGCTACCATATTTAATCTTGAGAAGTTCAATGGAAAGGGCTTCCATACATGGCAAATGAAGGTGAAATTTGCATTGATGAGGGAGAACTTATCGGGACTTATCAAACCGACTCCTACCGCTTCTTCTACGGCCTCCAATGCTGGACAATCCTCAACTCTGACACGACCGGCAAGGGATCCAGCAAGAGAAGAAAAAGCATATCGTATAATTGCTCTTGCTCTAGGTGATGATTATATACACCATATCTCTGACTTAGAGTCTCCTTCGGAAGCTTGGCAGAAGCTAGACATGATTTTTGGTGCAAGCTCTCACATCTCTAAACTATCACTTAAAATCTCTTTCTTTGAATTAAAGATGGCAAGTGATACTACTTTAGTAGCTCATGTCAACTATATGCGGAGTCTTATGACTCAATTAGCTTCTATCAACTCTCCTATCACTCCTGATGATGCTATGGCAGTGTTACTTAAGAGTATGCCTGAAGGATTTGATCACATTGTTAGCACTTTGAAGAATCTTCCCAATCCTAACCTTGAAGGCATTATCTCTGCTCTCCAAGAAGAAGAAAGGCATATGGAGCTAAGGAAAGGCAATGACACTGCTTATGTTATGAAATTCAAGAAGGGCAAGTATACTCCTTGCAATCACTGTGGAAAGACAAATCACCTTTCAAAGGACTGCTTCAAAGTTAATCCATGCAAGCACTGTGGCAAGAACAACCATAATGAGAAGTTTTGCAGAACCAAAGCAAAGACAGAAAATGCAAATCTACTTACAGTTAATGAGCCTCCACAAGATGAGGCATCCTTTGAAGATTATGCATTTTAAACACATCTCTATGTATGCTCCAAATCTCTCTTTTTATGTCAAGGTACTCAGCCTGGATAGTCCTCCAAAATGAATGAAAATAAACTATTGTGCTTTGTGTGTTTTGTAAACACCTCTGGTCACCTTATGATGTGGGCCATGTGTATGTTTTGTTCCATGGTACCTCCTGTAGACATTGTGTGCATGTACATGCAGGGGAGATAACCATTGGAAGGTCTTTTTGTATCCCTTTTGTTTACCTTACACCCAAGGGAACCCTTGCTAGCATGAGAACCTAGCCATAGATTAATCCTTGACCACCATGAGATGGCATGAGAAACTATGAGACTAGATGTATCCTTGACATAGCCTGAGGCATTCCCTTGAGGGGAGTTTTGTTGGGATATCTCAAGGTGTATGCCTCAGGCACACCTTATGTTTCTATGTGTGAGTGCTAGAGGCACAGTTAGGTGCCCACAAGCACAGTTAGGTGGTGGAGAGCCACATAGGATGATTGAGAGAATCTAGGAGCAGATTGAGGAGATGATTGTGGAGCTCTGAGGTCATCAGTGATGTCAGTGAGCTTGTATGAGGTGCCTACTTAAGGACCTCTCTTTTCTTCATTCCATAAGCAAGTATTCTGAGTTTGTGTCCACTCTACTCTTTCCTTTCAGTGTTCCAACACTAGAGAGAAATGGACTCAAGAGTCTACATAAGAGGATATCTATAAGAGGGAGAAAGAAGGCTCATGGAAGAGGCTTGAAGAGACTAGAGCTACAACAGCATGAGGCTCAATGGTGGAAGAGATCCTGAACAAGGGAGAGGAGGGCTCATGGAAGAGGCTTGAAGAGACTAGAGCTACAATAGCATGAGGCTCAATGATGGAAGAGATGCTGAACAAGGGAGAGGAGGGCTCCTTTTATAGAGATTTTGTCACCCTTATTCACCCATTTACAATTGCTGCCTCTAGATTCCTTTCTCCATCAATCACACAAGCCCGTATGTCACCATCCATGTACCTTTTGGCTACTCTTGCCATGTGTCCCATCAAAATATGCTCAAGACTCTTAAAATATTGAGAAAGTCAAAAGTCTCCCCACATGGAGCCCATAGGGACACTCTTTTCCATATGTCCACATCCTCCTTATTCCACATAGGAATTCTAGAAGGATTCCTCGACTCCACACTCTTCTATACTCCTCCACATATCTTCCACACGCTTGGCATGTGATTTCTCTTATATTATTGGAACACACGGACATAAGATCCACCTCTTTATATGACTCACTCTTCCCAATTTCTATAAACCCCATAATATCCCATACACAAATAACTCTCACCCCATACGAAGGTATTTATCATTCATACACATGGTATTTACAATGATCCATTCCACTCATCTTCTCAATCCCATACAATATCTTAGAAAATAGAAATAAGTGAGAGCCACTAGGCTATCACTTGATACTTATACTCTCATCAAACATAGAGAAAAGCAATACCGATGTCCAATAAAACATATGAATTTTTGGCATCACACCATGCACGAGGTGCTTGCTTGGAGCCCATATAATGCCTTTTTCAGCTTGCATACCTTGTGCTCTTGTCCCTCCACCACAAAACCCTAGGGCTGCTGCACATTGACCTCCTCTTTGACATCCCCATTCAGAAAGGCAGTCTTAACATCCATCTGAGAGACTGGCCAACCATAATTTGCAGCCAAGGAAATGACACAACAAATGATAGTTATTTTGGATACCAAAGCAAGGTTTTCTCATAGTTAATTCCTTCTTCTTGAGCATACCCCTTGGCAACAAGATGGGCTTTGTGTTTCTCAGCAGTACCATCTGCATGAGACTTGGCCTTGTAGATCACCACATTCTTGCCTATGAGAGGATCAACCAAATCCCATGTACCATTTTTCTCAATCGATCTAATTTATGATTTCATCGCTTGATGTCCCTGTGCATCCTCAAAATGCTGAGGTTCAGTTTCAGACCCCATGACTGTAGTCATCAAGGCAGAATTGGCATGATTCTAAGCACTTTTGGTTCTTGCCCTGGTTCTCCCTAAAGTGGGCTGATCTTTGGCATCTGCAAGAGTCAACCTAGCCCGTCTTGGAACTGATTTTTCACCTGTATCGCTAGCTGTACCACTGGGAATAGCAATTGGAAGTGCACTGGAGTTGCACCTTTGTACGACGGTAATAGTGCTTAGGATGTCCCTCTCCATGAGATGGCTGCAAATTTGAAACATTTAAGGGAGAAGCACCCTCAACATGTGGCAACTCAGCTGGAGTTTGAGATGTAGAGAAATATCAACTAGAGGACCCAAAATCAGCATCATCCTCAAACTGAACAATATCCAGAGGTGTATCATCATATGGAGGCAAATCCTCATTGATGGGATGTATGCTATCATGCTCAGCAAATAAAACATCCATGCTTATGATTACTTTCCTTGTGGCTGGATCATAAAGCCTAAAGCCTCTACTTTTTTCAAAAATATTACTTCATTAAGTATGATTGAAAGCCACAAGAGTAAGCTTAAATGCGGGGGTACATCATGTTATGCATGAAAGAAGAAAAAGCTCAAAAAGAGCTAACAAGAATCCAAGGTGGAGGCTGAAAATGCCACCTCAACCCTGAAGCAGACTCAGAGAAGAACGGAGATCCTCTCCAAACTCTGAAAAGAATCTCTCCTAGTTGTAGTAGCTGCTCTGGAGGATCCCTACATACTCGCCCAGATGACCATCAATGTGTGTATAGTATCAGTCCATATACTGGCCATAGACTGGGAAGGGTGAATCTCTGAACCCTCCATCGCCCCTATACATCTGGCCCTCCAAATATACCAAGCTGCAATGCTAGCTAGAATCTCCCAAGCTGTCTACTGAGGCATGAGCAGCTCTAAAAGGATTGAAAGGAACATCCTGGAGAGAGCATGACTCCATGGAGTGTTGTCGTATAATGAAGAATGAGTGTGAGTCATGTCCCTTGAAACACCCCTGAAGGCCAGTAAGAGAGAATCATGCCACTGAACCCCAGGTCATGAAGAAGGGTGTTTTATGAAATATGCAGAGCATCCTGGCAACACCCTTCCAAATCGTCCTCGTCTGTCTGCACTCCCAAAGGCAAGGCTGAACTGACTCAAATGTTGCGTGGCATCAAGGATAAGTAGGGTCATCCCCAAACCTAGATCTCCACAGGTTCCCTGCAATCCCTCCAAGAATAGAAAGCCAAGAGAAGAGAGTGATCTTTCTATTTCTGAGGGATTTTTAGAGCCTCCTCTAAAATTTTTTCTACACCTCTGCAAAAATATGAAAACTATACCAATGAGGAGCTCTGGAGGGCCTCCAACCTCTACTACTAAGTTGAAAACTCTTGGCATTTTTGACTGTATAACGAAAGAAGGGGATGCTCTTCTCTCGGTTTCCTTCATCAATCCATTCCCACTCCCTTGGGTCCCACCGCAAGAACCTGATGGGAGAACCACAATATAACAAGAGTCTCCAAGACCCAAGTGCCAGGAGAATAGAGTCAGGATCAAGATATCACTATGAGTTCGTGTCCCACTCCATGTAACCTGCAATTCTAACAGAATGGAAGGCAACCTCCAAAAGAATATCATCTAAAGATCCGAGAAGTCTGCCTCCCGACTGAATATAAAAAACAAGGGTCATCTCATGTGCATCCCGCAAGGCAATGGAACACCCCTCCCTGTAAAGCTCCTAACCAAGTGTACTCTATGATCGGCAAGTCATATTATCTATCTACTCTATTGGTATGGCTGCATCTATTTGCTGCATCCTGACTACACTCCCTCTGAGGTGGCCAACTGATAAGAGTCTTTGATCCTCTGGAAGCTGTCTAAGAGCCTTCTAGGCACCTACAGTGGACGGTCCCCTCTCCCATCTAGACCACTGCATATAATGTGACACTCCTAGTGATCTGTCATGCTCATCGAATATGGATTCATTCCACATAACTGGCTGCCTATCTATTTCTTCGCAAGAGAATGGTTAAGTCTCTGAAGAGTGTCTTTGAAGCTGCCCCAAGCTTTCAGAATGGAAGCCATGAGAGGGGAGGAGGTAGATCTAAGATGGCTTGGGGTAAATATCCATATCGAGCTATCCATCCAATCTCCCCCGTGAGAAGGTGTACAAGACTGAATGCTACGTAGGAAAAAATCTTTCCAAGGCTCCTGTACAGGCATCAATCCTCTCACTACAAATTTGCAGAGCAAGGCCATACACTACAAATTCCTATCAATAATGTTGAGACCTCTTTCCCCAGTGGGGAGAATGAGGGTCTCCTAAGCCACCCTGGCTACAACATCTAAGGTGCCATCTAGCCCACTCCAAAGAAAGTTCCTGACCGCTCTCATGAGCTGAGATATATAACCTCTAGATCTGCACCAATAAGAGCAAACGAGTCAAGAAGTAGCTAATAATACTTGGTTTACAACCACTACTCTAGATGCAAGGGCAAGTCTGGCAAGACTCTAAAAAATGAGTTTCCTCTTGATGCTCTCCAACAGGGGAGCAAACTGCTGTGCTAGGAGAGATGCCCACCCCAACTTAGCATCCTAAATACCTAATGAAATTACCCCTCTGAATCCAAGTGAATTCTATGTTAATCCCCCAATATGGAGTGTCCTCATCACTAATCCAAAAGCCATTGTATTTGTTCCAATTAATATGGGTCCCTGCTGCAGTGCAAAACAAACAAATCCTGTCTTGAACGAGGTGAGTGTCTGCGGTGTGGCATCCAAAAAAAACAGCCGTATCATATGTTGCCAACTCACTATCCAAAAGCTCATCCTCCTATATAAACAAAAGGTGAGCGACAGGAGCAGGGTGCTGGCAGTGTGGGATTGTACAAGCAGGTAGGCAGCATCTGTAAACACTATGCGAATTCCGTACAATTGTACGGACTGTACGGATGTTGATGGAAGCTGTACGGTGACCTGTAGGTATGGAAAACAGACTGTACGACGCTGATGACAGGCTTGAAGAAAATAGCCCGTGCAATTGTATGGATTGGTACGACTCACTCTTGGACTGATGTTCGGCTGAAATGGGCAAGGAGGTCGAGGCAGCAGGTAGGGGAGTTGGTACAACGGCTCACACACACTGAGGTGAGCTAAATGAGCTCGAGGGAGCTCTCACAAGATGTGGGTGAGCTAAAGAGTAGTCACCTAGAAACAAAACCTTCTTCTCCGTGATAGAAGTGTGACGGGAGCACGTTGGAGAGTGGGAAGCAGGAGGGTTGGATAACTAGCTTTGATACCACACTTAGTGTTCAACCAAATGAAGTACAAGTACTTGGTATATATAGTCCAAGTGCTAACACACAAAAGAACACTAAGTCCTAGTCTATCCTACACCACCATATCATTGTATATCTCTACACTAGTCTCCACGAATGAGCTCCACCACCTAGGTTGCATAGGTACCACTTATGCATATTTTCTAGCCGTGGGTCAAGAAATTAGGGCTGTGAGAGTCTAGTGATGCCAAGTGTGGTCAATGATTTCTTGTAGCTAGATGCAATTGAATCATTTGGTGTTATTTAGCGGTGCCTAATACGGCCAATAGGATTTTGTCGCTTAGATAAACTGCTCATTTGAGTTACATGAGGCAGTGTCTCCAAGTACACACACATACACACACACGACACACATTTAAAAAAAAGCAAAAAATAATCTTTGAAATCATCAGCGGGACAAGGGTTCTGCTGATTTCCAATCTAAAGAAATCATTTTGGAAGTCTTTTGAATATCTAGGAGTTCAGGATTTTCTTTCTTCTCATAGCATATGGGATGGGGTGTATCCGTTTTCCGCCTTGTAGATTTACTTGGATCTTACTCAAGACATGGATCCACCAATTTCAGCCCTCTAGGCTATGGAGCTTTGATTTATTAATGGTGGGAAATGGAGTCAAGATGAGTCAGTTTGGTGTGTTCTAGTGTGAGTTTTAGTCTAGTGTGTTCTATGGATGCCACATGTCACATTGGGAGTTATCCCATATGCATTGGTGTTCATGTGTGTGTGTGTGCTCTATATAATAGATGTACTTGTCTAGTGTCAAATCAATCAAGTATCAAGCCTACAAGCTCTTTGGTCTACATGTGAGTACTTTCATTTTGTTCATTTCTCTTGCTATTTCATTTTCATTTCATTATGTCTCTCTTTGAGTATTATTATCTCTCTCCCTAGCCTACCCTCTCTCTCTCCCTCTCACCATTCACTTTCATGTGGTATCAGAGCCTCCTTTCCTACCTTTTCCTTCTCCATGCTCAAGCTAGAGAATGAGGGAAGCCTGCAAATGGAAGCCATCCTCTCCTACATGATTGAGCTTCCTTCCACTCCTTTCTCCCCATCTTGTTCTCTTCTCCTACCTTAGCCTCACCTTTGGAAGCTGTAAAGCTTGGTTTGTTGCCCACGTGAAAAGGAGCAACTCGGTCACCATTCTTGTGGGCATTTGTGGATGTCTTTCTAGAGGAAAAAGACAGCCCATATTTTGCTCAAAATAGCCTTTTTTCCCCTAAAAAACAACTCGTTTTTGCCATTTTGGGGGCATTTTTGTGAAGGAAATAGTCGCTTATCGTTCTGGAGATGTTTCTGCTACTGGTCATCCTAAAAACGACCTCATTTGGAGCCCTTTTTCAAGAAACGAACTACTTGAATAGAGCTATTGCTACATCGACCATTGGTGTTGATATGCCAAAAATTGTCAATAGTTTTTTCACTTGTTGCATGTTTGAGGATAGGCACATAGGTATGCACATAGCTAGTGGGTGATGGTTTTGAGTCAATGGGTACTCTCATCAAAAGGCCTTGCACTTATGTAAATATTCTTTTGAGATTGTAAATGTCTTTGCAGGGGCTCGTGGGATATGATGAAATGCAATGTGGGAGCACCAGGATTATCCAGAGCATGGTTTCCAACATTGTCTATGTGGTGATGTGATGCCATGTGCTCCAAAATGTTGTCCAGTGTCACATGTTTATAATGTCATGAGTGTTTTTTGCTTTTGTCTTGAGTCATGTGAAATTCCCATGAGTCGAGTTGGTTTGATCTAAGGAGATTAGAAGTGGCATGCAAGTGATTGAATGCCTAACTAGAACCATGTGTGCATCAACGTCTATGAGCATTTAATGCTTGGTGTATGAATTTGGGGGGAAATCTTTGAGAGTGGTAAAATGCCATTGTTGAGGTGGCTGAATGAAGCTGGGGTGGCCGAATTGATTTGGAAAGGAGGGTGTGCATGTGAACGTGATTACGTGAATCTCTTCTCGAGCTTTCTGGATGGCGTCGTGTTACGTGATGAGGATATTGGCGTTTTTGTAATGCATGCAAGGTGGCTACGTGATCTAGAAGAGGCTGTTGGGTGGAGTGGATCGAGGGGATGCTTGCTGGAAGGATCTACTTTGCACTGGGAGGGCTCCTTGAAGAGAAGGCTGGACGACCAGATGAAGGAGGGGAGAGAGGAAGAGAGGTTGTGCGTAAGCAGAAGATGGAGCACCCTTTGAGTGAAGGATACGTACGTGACAGGGGCGTGGATCTCTGACTGCATGCTTGGCACAAATGGACTCTAGTGTGGTTGAAGGAGAGGTTAAGTGATGAATGTCTGTGAGCTCCATGAAATCTGAAGGCATGGGCTGACTGTAATTCGGGGTACATGTTCGATTCAAGGCTGACCATAGAAAGGCTTTGGCCAAGCAGATGCCCGGTGATGCTGAGAAGACCTTTGCGCTGGAGGTTCCCAAAAGATGGCGATTTGTTTGTAGTTGGCTGAGCAAGGTTACCTCATAGGCAAGACGTTCGTTGTTTGCACGTGAGCTGATACGAAGGATGTATGGGCTGGTTCAAATCATCTGAAGGACTGTTGGTGACGTGAAGTATGAGTGTGGAGTACTCTGTGGGCAAGAGAAGAATACATACGCTAGAAGAGGATTTGTAATGCAAAGATGGTTGATGCGATCTGTTATGCCACTCTCTTTCACTCTTTGGTCGTTGACTGCAGCTTTGGGGAGGGTTACGTGCTGTTGTCCTTGATGGAAGCTTAGGAGTTTTGGATGTGGGTTCATAGAATTCTGAGGCTGGCTGTTTTCTGAGTTTTGAGGGAAAATTCAGTTCTAAGTTTATCTCTTCGGGTTGTGTAGTCTTTTGGTTCTCTCTGAGTCTGTGTGGTTCATGATCAGACAGTTTTTTTTGTGGGGGTTTGTCTCGGCCCTTGTGTCAAGGATCCATGCTCTAGATACTGGTGCACGTGCTCTTGAACTCAAGCCCACATTGCTGCTAATCCCTCGAGTTCCAACTACAGTTTGTTTTCTCTTATACAAATCTGAAAGTATATGATGATTTAATCTCTGGAGCTTGGCCTAGAAGCACTCGGTGTGTATTTTGAGGGTTGTGTTGTTCAATGAGGTTCTTGGGTACCAATGGTCTTTGCTTTTGCGGGTGAAAGAAGAGGAATGGGCAGGGGTAACTCTAGTTGATGAGGAGGACCTTCCTGAGTATATATATCACATGGAATTTTGTGAAGAAGAAGAAACTATCTGAGTGATTGTTTGTGTTTACTGGAATCAAAGGTTGGTGCGTGCATGTTATCTTAGCTTCTTTTGTCCATACCGTTTTCTGTGTATTAGCATCATTATGCGTGCCATTGCTGCTCATTGGCTCTTCTCCTCTATCATCATTTTGCCCACAAATTGAGGCTCTATCTCCCACATGATGACATCTCTATCCTCCGCCTCTTCTACCTTCAATTCCAGTCCTTAGTTTCATCTCTTTTCTCGCTCCTAAAGTGTTGAAGATTGAAGTTGCCATTTCCCGAGGTACAATTTGAGTTCTCTCTCTTCAAACACTCATTGCTCGCGGAGAAGTTCAAGGGTTCAAGGGGGAAGGATTCCGTACTTGGCAAACTAAGGTTCGGTTGCTCCTCATGAAAGAAAATGTATGGAATGCTATTGAGGATGACGCTCCCACAACGGATCCTCAGCAACTCAAGACATGGAAGCAACACAACTCAAAAGCTATTGCTATCATCGTACTTTGACTCGATGATACTTTGATTCATCACATTGACTCTAAATCAATAGCCAAGGTGATATAAGTGCATCTCGAGAATCTTTTTGGTAACATAATCACAAACTCCAAGGTTTTCTTGAAGTTGCAATTTTATAATTTGAAAATGGAGGATAGTGATACCTTGAGTGCACATTTAGCAAAAATGCAATCTCTTATGCAACAACTTTCCAACCCGAGGTGTCCCGCAGACGACCAGGACAAAATGGCTATCCTCATGAAAAGTTTGGAAGGAGTCACTCGCTTTGAGCATACTCTTGAAATACTTAGGCTTGCCATGACTAGCTTTGATGATATGGTAACTCTTCTTCTCGAAAAATATCGTTGGAACAAAGATTCTCTGATCTCTTCTTCAAATATTACAGAGTCTCTTGTCTCCACTAGCAGATGGGAACCTTGGACTATACCAGCGCATGGAATGTCAAAGCCATTCAAGCCTCTCAAGTGCACCTTTTGTAACAAGCTTGGTCATACGGAGGACAGATGCAACCAGAAGCTTGCCAAACAGCAAACCAAGGACCATGCCAGTTGGGTTGCAGCCGCCACAATTGACGATGAAGATGACAACCTTCCGACACAAGTTCATGCTCTTACTGCTGAAATCTAGCATCTCTCTTTCCCCTCCGAGGACAATAGATATGATGATCCATATATTTTCTATGCATGCTCTATTTTGGGTACTCTGCCCTGGGTTGTTTAAAAAAATGAATGGAATAAATTATGTGTGTTGAGTCAATAAGGTTCTCTGCCTTGGATAGTCCTCCTAAAATGATATATTGCTTTTATATTTATGGTGTTTGGCTCCATGTCCCTAATTAGTCCCTGGAGCCAAGAGGGGGATGTATTGTGGGAGCCAGGTATTGGCTTTGATAGGTCTATTTATTAGGCCTGGCATGTGAGTTCCAGGATGTTGGTGCATTAGTCTCCTAGACCTTTGAGTTGGCCATGGCGCTCTATAAAAAAGCTATACTTATCTAGTGTCAAATCAATCAAGTATCAAGTCTACAAGCTCTTTCGTCTACATGTGAGTACTTTCATTTTGCTCATTTCTCTTGCTATTTCATTTCCATTTCATTATGTCTCTCTTTGAGTATTATTATCTCTCTCCCTAGCCTACCCTCTGTCTCTCTCCCCCTCCACCATGCACCTTCAGTTAGGGTATTAGGAGGTCATTCCATCTTCTATGGCTGCCTTTTTTTACTAGATTGATACTTTTTTTTCAAAGAAAAGACTTCTATTAAGTATGAAGTAAACTTTGAGAGAAAAGCGCAAGGGAAAATTACATCATGTGAGGCATGAGAACCAATACCCTAATAGAGAAAAATCAAACTCATATAAAAGGAAAATTGAAATAATCATTTTTAAAACCATACGCATGTATTTTGTTATTGTGTAGATTACGTTTATATCCACAAGAGCACAATATGTTAGGAAATCAATTTGAGTGACTTTTAGTGTGTTCTAGAGTAGTACTATACTACTTTATATCCTAGAGTGCCACGTGTCACTATGGGACTTATCCCATATACATTTGACACTTAAAGAGTGTGTGCCTATCCTATAAAGGCATTGTACTTTCTCGTGTCAAATCAATCAAGCCTCAAGTCTTTCTTGATCACGTAAGTACTTTACTTGGTTGTACATTTCTTTCTAGCATTATTTCATTTCCATTATGTGTGCCTAGTTTTGCGTTTCTACTTTCCTTTCCATTCCATGTCTTGCATCTTCATTTGGTATCAGAGCTAGGCTATCTTCCAAGAGGTTGAGGTAAGAGATTGAGGACATGAAGCCTCTCTCCCTCATTCCCCTTGGAGGAATGCCTTCTCCAATCCCATCTTGAGCTCAATCTCTCTTCCACCTTGAGCCTCACCATTGGAGAGCTTTGATAGTCACTTCAGCCAAGAGATCGTCACTTCAGCTTGTGCTTCAGTTCGTGGGAATCAGCTCTCCATTCAGTTCATGGGATTCAACTCGCCACTAAGCTCTTCAGCAGCTCGACACTCAGCTTGCCATTCTCCTCTATTTTGCCTGCTATCTGATCTGCCCGCCATTATTCTTTGCCCGCTACTATTCTGCCCGCTCCTTTGTTCTGTCCGCTACTGTTCTACCCGCCATTATTCTCTGTCTGCCATCTATAGCTGCTCCTCCACTCCATTGTTCCCGCCATCTGCTCTTCCTCTTCTATAGCTTCATTCCATCCATCACTCTCACTATCCTGCTCTCTCTCCTAGTTGTCAGCTTCATGGATTCGATTTCCACCAACTCTCTCCTTGTGGACAAATTCAAGGGGGACGGATTCCCAACATAACAAAAGTTCAACTTCTTGTCATGAAGGAGAATGTTTGGGATGCCATCGAAGATGATGAAGCGCTTGAGGCATCAATGGAGCCTCAAATACGCAAGCTTTGGAAGCAACATAATTCGAGGGCCATCACAATCATCGGGCTTTGCCTAGATGATTCATTGATTCATCATATCAACTTCAAGTCCAAGGCTAAGGAGATTTGGGCATGCCTCGAGAATATATTTGGTAACAAGATCACCAACTCCAAGGTTTTTTTGAAAATACAATTTTATAAGTTGAAAATGGAAGAGTCTGATACCTTGAGTGCACATATAGCAAAAATTCAGTCTTTAGTTCAACAACTCTCCAACTTGAAGTATTGCTCGGATGACGAGGACAAAATGGCTATCCTCATGACAAGTATGGAAGGGATTTCTCGCTTTGAGAATGCCCTTGAAGTACTTCACATTGCATCAACTACCTTCGAAGATATGGTATCTCTTGTTCTTGAAAAGGATCACTGCAACAAAGAATCTCCATCCTACTTAGCGGATACTACACAGGCTCTTGCCTCCACCAACAAATGGAGACCTAGGCCATCGACTCCAGTAGCACGAGGAAAGACATTCAAGCCATTCAAGTGCACATATTGCAACAAGCTTGGTCATACGGAGGACAGGTGCTACCAAAAGCTTGATCAACAACAATCGAAGGATCGTGCCAGTTGGGTGGACTCCGCCACTAGTGATGATGCAGACGAAGATGACCATCCGACATAGGATCATGCTCTTACTGTTTGTCTCCAACATCTAGAGGATGATGGAGATCATGATTTTGTTTTCTAAGCATGATGTACTTGGGTACTTTGCCCTAGGAGTGTTTCCCAAAAATGAATGCAATAAATCATGTGTGTATAGTCAATAAAGATACTCTGCCTTGAATAGTCCTCCTAAAATGATGTATTTCTTTTCTATTTTTGGTGTGTGGCTCCATGTTCCTCATTAGTCTCTGGAGCCAAGAGGGGATGTACTGTGGGAGCCATGTGTTTTTGGCTTTGGTGGGTCTATTTGTTGGTGCATTGGTCTCCTAGACCTCTGAGTTGATCATGCATCCATGCATGATGAGCCTATGAGCCATGCTAGATGAGATTTCTATGTTATGCTCACTAACCTCTGAGCCATGCTCACTTGCCTCTGAGATTGTGTGGGAGCTATGTCTAGTTCTAGACCGGCATGCACAGTTTTCATGACCGTCATTATCATGACTTTGGTTCCATTCCTGTAGTCCCTCACCTTTCCTCCATGGGGGGGTGTTAGGAAATGGAGTCAATTTGAGTGACTTTTAGTATGTTCTAGAGTAGTACTATACTACTTTATATCCTAGAGTGCCATGTGTCACTATGGGACTTATCCGCGATATACATTTGACACTTAGAGTGTGTGTCCTATCCTATAAAGGCATTGTACTTTCTCATGTCAAATCTATCAAGCCTCAAGTCTTTCTTGATCATGTAAGTACTTTGCTTGGTTGTACATTTCCTTCTAGCATTCTTTCATTTCCATTATGTTTGCTTAGTCTTGCTTTTCTACTTTCCTTTCCATTCCATGTCTTGCATCTTTACAATACACACTAACTTTGATGTTGGCTCCAAACTACAGGTGATTCTTGTTGAGATTTGTGGATCGTTCACATCTACAGTAAAACTTTCTTGGCATAGATGGCTCTTGTGTATTGGCCTTGGAGCTATTAGGTATGTTTTTTTCAGTAATTTGCAAACTGATTTAAGAAAAGAATACCAAGTTGTATGATGTGTGCGTGGTCATAACAGATATTGTACTATATGCAGCATGCCATTAGCAGTAGTAATTAAATATGTCCCAGTTCCACAAAAACCTTTTCTAAGCAGTTGGCAGCACAATGACAAGCTTGTATTCCGAGAAGGAGGTATGCTCTATTTTTTGTTAGATCTACTTAAACACAGTGGTATTAATCATTTCAAGATAATTGCAGGCATTATTGTGCAAACTGTGCTTCCTATCAAAATATTTGCAAAATCTTATCTCACTTTATTATTTTCAAAAAATGTGTCTCCACAAAAGAGACCTTTTTTTTTTTCCCAATGCACTACATGACATCATGTTTAGTTTTATATTTTTTGCAAGTATCTTATGTATACGCTCCAATGGCTGAAGAGAAGGATAAAATATTTGTCCAAGTAATATGGCTGCAGGTAGCGTCATGAGTTTAATGCTTCGTCAGAGCAGTCAAAAAGTGGATCTGCAGAGGACCAAGTCTGTAAGGTCATCCAAGTTTTACACAGAATTTCGAGCTGGGGGTCAAAGTCCTGAATTTTCTGAATCTGATAGCTGCTTTCAAAAGATCTGGAAGTCGAAGTGGTCATTAAATTCTACCCCATCTGTGAGTAATGATGCAGAAAATCCCAATAGACGAAACAGCAATGAGGCTTGGAAATGATTTAGAATAACTCTACCCCAGCTCCTGTGGCACGATTTCCATGTAGGAAAGCCTTTTACCTCCTCTGGCTAAGAAGTACTTTATCGGCAAAATTGTGTATAATGATTTCTGCACTTGGTCCGATGAGGTCTTGATATCTACAATAGATGCCTTTAATTGAAACAGGATTGCAAGTCACATTTTATGTACTCCGTGTGATTAGAGACAAGTTTCTTCTCTTTAACCAGACCGCAAATCACTGTTCATCCTAAATAACCTTTATTGCATGAGTGGGGGGAGACCACAGATTCTTCAGATTGCTTTGCCTTAAATCCATGTATCTCTAATCTACGTCTTACCACCACTCATAGCTCAACCAAGCTACAATATAAAGAACAAACGACCGCATATATTTTCTGCATCAATAATTACAAATTGTCTTGCTGTAGAGCAAGATACCAGCGATGTGATTGGTATTATCTCCTATACTCATTCGCTAGACAGCCAAAAGAATTTTTGGATGATAGTTGGAAGATGCACATAACTGAGAGCCTTATCTCCTTGAAGAGAATAGGCTGTTTTCTTGGCAATATATTCTTCCACCCAAGGACCAAACAACCAAAGTGCAAGAAACCCACACGGGCTGAAACCCTCATTCCTGCTTGGGCAAGGACTTACAGATTGTCTCAAAGTGTTTCTGCTATTTTTCAAATTTAGCATGAATATCTCCAAAGAAGTTCCAGATATCTTTGGTAACCAACAAGCGCGCACAAGCCAAAGCCATGTCTTTTTAGAAGATTTGTGGGACAGGGAGGACAATGTTGGATCTAGGATGGAGAACTCGCTCAAAGGTACAGACTGAACAGGTTTTATCTCTATTTTATTAAAACTAGAATGCAGATTTGGGATAGAGATTTCCTAGGTTGGATGGGTGGTAGACAGGTAGATTCTCTACATGAATTCCACTGACAGGGCCAGAAACACTCGCTCCCTATCCCTATCTTCTTTAGTCTGCAGGATATTTCTGACTTGTTGAATAGAAAATGGCTGAGGAGAGATGAGGGAAAGATTCAGAGGATAAGATTCAAGAAACTTTGAGACAAAAATATGTCAGAAAAACAGTCCCGCTTACTATGACTAATTATACATAAGTTTGTTTGGACAGGTAGCAGGGCTGCAGCAATAGGTAAAGGTCCTCCTACATGCCAGCACTTCCATAGTGCCTCGGAGGATACAACCCACCTATAAGATAGATCAGCAGGCATCTTCATGTTGGAAAGACTTGATGATCCGCTTTCCCATAAAGCGAGCAGGAACCATTCATGATTGAAAATCCCTAAACCTCCTTCAATATTGGGTAAGGTACAAAGCTCCTATCTCACCTTAGCAACCTTCCTATTATCATCATCTCCTCCCAGAGGAAAGTTTTGAACTAGGAATTCAGTTTGAGTAGCCTTGTTCTAGAAGGGGACCAACAAGACAAAAAATAGGTCACAGAAGGGTGCAAAAAACAGTTTAACACAAACTTTTTCTCCTTGCAAAAGAGAGGGTTGGAGGCCTTGTTATCTATCTGAATTCTTCTTGATTTTTTCAAGAACCCACTCCCAATGGGATTTCATCGAGCAGTGGAAACCCATTGGTATCCCCAACAATCTGAGGAACTCCCTCTGGGATTATTTCACAACTCTGATCCTGTAATACCCAAGGTACTAGCCCCCATGTCGTAAGCACCTATTTGTGATTGATTTGAAAACCATAAGCCAAACAGAAGGTGTTCAAACAGTCCAATATCATCCCAACTGAGGATTTGTCTACCATTGGGTATTTGAATTCCCAGGAACTCCCCATTGTAGACAAAAGAGGGGATAGAGGATATCCCTGCCTGATAGATCTTTTTAGAGAAAAGGGATTAGAAGTTAGTCCATTAACTTCCACCTTAGCCATGGAGTTAGAAAAGAGCATTTCCACAAATCTCTTAGACATTGGCCCAACTCCCTGTTGAGATATTGAGCTCCACTCATGATATGCCAGGGTGACCGTTGTGCATTTATGTCACCGGCTTGTTAGCTGCAGATGCGGTTGGTACACCGCCCATGAATAATAGCTGGATGACAGCTATCCTTATGTACTCTAGTTCGTGGCTCAGTTAGTATGCCACCTTAGTTAGCTGAGTTTGGTTTGAGACCCACATATAGGGTTCTTCTATTTCTTTGTACTAGACTTCTTTTGGCTTACATAACTAAGAAGAGGAAAACTGTTTTCAGCCTCCACATTTGTGTGTCTTCCCCCATTGTGTATGTGAGAAAGCCACAAGTGAGACTCCTTCCTTCTCTCCCACTATCTTCACACTCCCATGTACTCTAAAGACTGGAGAATAAATTCCCATTGTATCCTATCATAGGCCTTATCAAAATCAATCTTCATAAAACAAATATCTTGTCCCTCTTCCTCTGCCATTTCCAACAATTCCCACGATGTTATTATGGCTTCTAGAATATTCCTCCCTTAAGAACTCTCTTTGTCTTCTCTTATGCATTTCTACATTTTGATTCTTACCCTCAAGGCTAGGGTCTTAGTTATTATTTTGTAGTTTTTATTGGCAGTAGGGGCTCCAGTTAGGGGCTCCAATTAGATATGAATTCTCTAGGTCCAACCTTAGGGATAAGTTTGATGATACCAGCATGTATAGGGAGCCCTAGAGAATAGATTAATTCCAAAGTCTAACTACCGTCTCTGGCTGGAAGTCCATACCATTAGACCAACTGCTTCTCTTGAGTCTTAATTCCTCCAAGGTAATGGGTTTGCTAGAAAGGCTACATCAAAATTTGGTATGACTTCTGGCATGGCCCCATTACACCTTGCCCTTGCAATTAGTTTCTCATCACTGAGGACTTCCTGCACCCCTATAATCTTCCTAAAGTAGTCATGCATCTCTCTTACAATCTCTTCATCCTTTGTAGATTAATTTTTGAATATGCTCTTGTGCTGCTTTTTTTCTGAGACTTCTAAACATGTGTTCATTAGCCCTGTTAGCTTTATCATCCCACTAATCTCGTTGATGTATTAGCTGCTGCTTGCATTTACAGATCTCTTCCTCTCTCAATTTGGTCTTGACCTCCCTTAGCTGCCTTTGCCCTTGCTCTGTAGTGCCATTATCCAAGCTCTATAGTTTTGTTTCTAGCTCCAGTCTCCTTTTCCTTCTAGCTTCTGAAGCCCTTTTGTTGATGCCTTTCAGGAATAATTGAGTCATGTTGACAGCCTTGAACCACTTTTCACTGCAAGAGATCTTTCCATCAAAGGCACAATCCCGAATTTTCCTGACCTTCATTTGCATATAGTGTAGTTGGAAAAAGAAAGGATTGGCTTTGAACTAGGATCTTCTTGACTATCCCAAGCCTCTATGCCTCTATCAATAGTTAAGCCTATTGGAAAGTGGTCTAATAAAGGGGATCTAAACACCCTACAATCATCTTTTAGTGTCTCATCTTGCACTCCTCTAGAGATGTAAAATCTATCTAATCTGGCCTTCCTGTTACTTTCGTGCAGCTGCCCAACTCCAGCACATGGTAGAGAATATGGAGATCAAAACCTTCCTCTTTGGGCAGGCCCCATATTCCTAGGAGTCAACTTACTACTTGGGTGTCACGTCCCTTCACACAAAGAGGGGGATTAATCAAAGTCTCATTATTAAGCAAAAGTCCAAAAATTCAGTTTTATTTTTTTTTCACCCCTCTCTATCAATCCCACATAATTAAGTTAGGCCCTGGCACAATCAGAATTCTGGCTTTACAAAAAATGCTCCATGCATACTTCCCCATTCAAATTCATTGAACTAAATCCATAAGCACATGTTCTAACAAACAATTTCATGGATCCAATAAATTTTTACTTCTGTTAGTTATTCATTTATCTAAAGACAAAAACCATGTTAGGGTCAAAGTCTTTACACTTCACCTTCTCCTTTCTGCAATCCCAGAGGGTACGTTACTTTTGCCCCCACTAGAGGGCCAAGTTTTGAGTTCTTCTTTACCCACGTTGCTTCTTTAGTAAGGTATCTTTTTCTCTTGGTCAAGTATTCCTAGATGGTCCTGTTTGTCAAGGGGGTTTCTTTTATTTTAATTATTTCCTTGGGTTCAATATCAAAGGTGCCATCTGCATTTATAAATTCATCTATCTTCAACATATGGGTATTGTCCTGCACATACTTTAGCAAGCTTACATGAAACACGTTGTGGACTTTATATTGCTAAGGTAATTCCAAGTGCACAATACCTAGGTTTTTATTTTCTCTTGACCTTAAATTTAATTGAGAACGTGCAGGGCTTTATCCTTATGAAAGCCCATTCTCCTTCCTTGATTTTCCTTCGCTCTAAGTGTTTTCAATATAATTCTTTTGGCGGTCAATGGCTATTCAAAGGTGCTCTTTTATCTTCAAGGTTTCCTTTTGCATCTTATCTAGCATATCCTTACATATTTCAACTTTGCTCACGGGTCTACACCAAGCAAGGGGTGAAAAGTATTCCTATTCATATAAGGCTCTAAACGGAGTCACTTTGATGAGTCTTGCGATATGCTATTGTAGGCATTATCCACTAGGGAGAGGTATTCTCCCCAAAGATTGCCTTTGTCCATGTAATGCATGCAGAGCATGTCCTCGAGGATTTGGTTGACTCTTTCCGTCTGTCCATCCATATGGGGATAATAGGCGGAACTCAACTTGAGTTCTGTACTTATGGTATGAAATAGGACTTGCCTAAATTTTGACCGTGAACTCGCTGTCTCTATTAGAAACTATTTCTTTTGGTAGCCCATGCAATCTAAAGATCTCCTTTATAAACACGCTCACAATATCCAGGAAAGTGTCCATAGATAGTCTTGACTAGGATAAAGTGTCCATTTTTGTCAATTTATATACTAGCACTAAGATAGAGTCGTGACCTACACATTCCCACTTCATATTCAGAATGTACAAAGGGCTCAGCTTTCCAAAGCTCCAAACTTAACCTTTTGACTGTGTAAACCAGGATGGGCAGCAATGGGGAGTCATGCAATTCATGCAAGCTATTGTTTCGATGTTTGGGACACATAACCTTTCTTTGTAACGTAACATCCCATCTTATTTTTGGTAATGTTTTCATTTCGGGTCATCCAGGTTCTCTCTTCTCAAGATAGGACCGAAATAAAGGTTCTCTCTTAGCTTTCCTTTCTTTCTTAAATCCACATGTTTACGATCATAGAAATTACATGGAATTATGGATTATGGCTCAAGGCATCTACCACAATGTTTCTTTTTCTGTTTTCCTTTCCAAGTTCGAATTGGATAAAAAAGTCATGCTCTTGGATAGTGGCATTCCACCTTTTTGGTTGAGAACTCAAGTCTAGTTGGGTAAAAAATCAGTTAAAGCTTTGATAATCGGTGAAAAGTTTGCATTTTCTCCCAAGTATATAAAGCCTTCAGACTTTTAAGGCATGAACTATGAAGAGGCGACATAACATTATGCACGCCCTTATGTCCATTGAATCCCATAGCCCATATTGTAGGAACAAGAATGGAGAAGAGTTGTGAACACAAGAGAACAAGAAGTGAACACAAGTGAATCCAACTGAAATGTTCAAATGAAACAATACAAGTACTTAGTATATAAAGTACCCAACTATTGGTCAAACATATAGCTGATTAATGGCCTACAACACCATATCATTGTAGTTATCTCTACAAATCCCCCCTCAATGAGTGGTACATGAAGTACCTAAAGTACCATGGTTGCACAAATTCATCCACATGTGGATATAGCAACCTATGGGAGTACAAAAGAAAACAATGTCATTTGACAACCCCCCTTGACATTGTTTGTATGTCTCGTATCCCCAAGCCATGTCAATGTCGTGTGAAAGAGGCGTTGACATGCTTTTAGTGAAGATATCAACCACATTGTCCTCAGTGGAACAATATGTGAGGTCGAGGAAGCCATGTTTAATACAATCGCACACATAATGATAGTGATTTTTGTAGGAACAAAGTGGAGATAGGTTGTGAACACAAGTGAGCAAGAGTGCACACACAAGAAAGCTCCAATAGAAATGTTCAAATGAAACAATACAAGTACTTGGTATATATAGTACCCAAGTACTATTGGTCAACCATAAGATTGACTTTATGCCTACAATACCATATTTTTTTAATCTCTTATAAATCTCCCCTCAAAGATATGACTAAAAGTACCCTGGAAACATCTCAGGTATACCCTGCAGTAACTAAAGTACCATGGTTGCACAAATTCATCCAGATGGATATGCAACATATGGGAGTACATTGTGAATCACTTTACAACCTCCCTTGACATTGTAAGAATGTCTTTGATCCCCAAGCATCGACGGAGGAGCAGAAGAAATTTGACTGCCGCAGTGCCCAAGCAATGTCTTTGATTGCCACAAATGTGAAGAGACACATTATGACGACTATCAAGTCATGCAAGGATGCAAAGGCAGCATGGGAAAGATTGGCAAACATGTATCATGTTAAGAATAAGGCAAGGGCCATTGCCTTGATAAATCAGCTCAAGGATCTCGAGATACAGGAAGGCTAGACCATCACTAATCATATTGCCAGGATCACTAATCTACGTGATTAGCTCGCAAGTATTGATGAGGAAATAGAAGACAAGAAGCTCGTCTCTATTACTCTCAATAGTTTAGCGTCCTCATATGGCACATTCGTCACTTCATTGACCATTGTTCTTAGGGCAGCCCCACTCTCGTTCGATGAGTTAGTTGGGCTTTTGTTGCAGGAAGAGGAGAGATGCTCAAATTTTGCCAAAGCCTCTTGTCAGGGTGAGCAAGCGCTTGCCATGGGTGGAAAGGGTAAATTTCAGAAAAAGTTTGAGCCCAAACACAACCATACAACTCAGCCCAAGGAGGGGAATGTAAGTAGTTTACACAAAAATAAAAAAAGGGCAAATGCAATTATTGCAAGAAGCCAGGGCATTACATCACTGAGTGTCATAAAAGGATTGCTAATGAAAAGAAGAGACAAAAGGACAGTTCTAGCAGTAATTTTGTTGCCCCCACTGAAACTCGTGCTTCAGATGCACATGGTGAAGCTCTGATACCAAATGTAGGAACAAAGTGGAGACAGGTTGTGAACACAAGTGAGCAAGAGTGTACACACAAGAAAGCTTCAATAGAAATGTTCAAATGAAACAATACAAGTACTTGGTATATATAGTACCCAAGTACTATTGGTCAACCATAGGGTTGACTTTATGCCTACAACACCATATCTTTGTAATCTGTTACAATTCTCAATGTGTTTTATGCGAGCATGAAATACAAGATTGTTTCCAATAGCAATGCAACTCTAGTTGTCACATAAGATCTAGGTTGCATTACCATCCTGAGCATGATGCAAGTTATGCAAAAGCTTCCTCAACCACGTACATTCCATAGTGGCTGAATTTGCAGCTTTGTACTCTGCTTCACTATTGGGGAGAGACACTCGGACTTGCTTCTTATTGAGCCATGAGATCCATGCTGAGACCAATGAGTAGCAATAGCTGGAAGTGGACCTGTGATCATCTATGTCCCCTGACCAATCTGAGTTTGTAAAGCCACTCAGAGAAATGTCACCATCTGGAGCATAATGCAGCCCATAGGTAAGTGTACCATGTACATAACGGAGTATCCTCTTTGTTGCATTTCAATGTGACAATGCATGAACTGGGATAGAAGCCCTATGGCATAGGCAATGTCTAGCCGCGTAGAGCATAAGTAAATCATGAAAGATCATAGTGGTAGGGAGAGAAGCAAGCTAACACTAGGAATGGAAAGGAAAGATAACAAGCATAATGGAAATGAAATGGAAAGAAAATGAAAGCAATGGACAAGTACTCACATGATACCAAAGAGCTTGATGTTGACTGATATGAAAAGACTCAAGACAAGTACAAAACTATATAGCGTGACACTAGACTCTAGAAATCCATAGTGTATATGGGATAGCTCCCAATATGACACGTGGCATGTCTAGGACTCACTAGACTATAAAACACCCCCTAGACACCTAGAACACTCATTTTTTACTCACTTTGGCTTCATATTCCAAAACACCCCCATGAAGGCAAGGTGAGAGACTACTGGAATGGAACCAAGAACTGAACATGACAATGACAATCATCAAACTGTGCACCCCATGTAACTCAGAGGCTAAAGTTTGAGTGTGTTCAGAGGTTGATTCAACCACTCTCATGGCTTGAGACTCAACATGCTCAGAGGCTCACATTATAGCAGGGCTACATGACCAGCTCATAGGTCTACAAATACACCACCATCCTTGAACTCGGCCAGGGCTGATAACGAGACCTATCAAAGCCAATACATATGGCTTCCATAGTACATCCCCCCGTGGCTTCATAACAAGACATGTTAGGAAGCCACACACTAAAATAGGAAAACCAATACATCTTTTTAGAAGGACTATCCAAGGCAGAGGACCTTTAGACTCAATGAAGACCAAACACTCAATACATATCATTTTAGGGGGACTATCCAGGGCAGAGGACCTCAAAATACATCAAGTTGTAGGAATAATAAAATAGATCTCTTATGATAAGAGATGTCCTCCAAGTAGCCATTGCACATGTGTGCACATCCCTGCGAGTCGATGAAGCGCTAGGTAGGAATGCCCCAAAATATGTGTTGGTGAAGTCCATGGAGTAGCTACATGGAGCACTCACATGATGACTCTCAAAATGCCGGAAGGAGAGTCACCAATGTCGGAGTAGAAGCCTCAGGTGCCACGACCAATCGAGAAGTCAATCAATGCGAAGTAACACAAAGAGATCAGTAATCAGAGAGATCACTGTAGTGGAGTGTGCTAGAGTAGTATTGGAGTACTCACATCTAACTTGGGAAGTCTTCATTAAAGTTTGGAGTAGTCACGTGAAGAAGTTATCCCAATGTAATGTCGAGCTCACATCAAGTGATGGGCAACAGCTCCAAGACAATGTTGGGCAGAAGAAGCAAATGGTGGGCTGGAGCAGAGGTCAATGATGAAGAGGATGGACAGCTCCACATTGAGCTGGTTGCATCATGCTTGGGCTGTCAAATCATTGAGCTCCAGAACAAAATTCACGTGCAGAAATAAATTTCGTCACTTCTTGCAAGGGCTATAGCTTTTCACAGAAAACTTGGATTGCAATGATGTAAAAGCAAAATTTGTAGTACTCAAGGTCCTCTACAACTTTTTTGAAGACACAAAGCCGTGATTATGCTTCTAGGTCCAGATAGAAGTGTCACATTGTCTGCAAGTCACAGAACGATGTAGTTGAAGGAAGGAGAAGAGAGTTGGCAGATCATGGCGTGGAGAAGAGAGCTCAAGGAATTAGAGAGGAGGGCAGCCTTCCAAGGAGGAGGAGGTATAGTAGCTTCATTGGCCTCCCTCACCTCAACCTCTTGGAAGGGAAAGGGAAAGAGAGAGCAGGGCTAGGAACATGGCTCTGATACCACATAAAAGATCATAGTGGTAGGGAGAAAAGCAAGCTAACACTAGGAATGGAAAGGAAAGATAACAAGCATAGCGTGAACAAATTTGATCAAAGAGAAATTTTGCAACTGTGCTTGCCTTGCTATTGACTGTGGCCTTGGCCTCTTCCCATCGAGTCGCATAATCTGTGGCCACCAATAAATAATGCTTGCCTTGAGATGAGCGAGGGAGTGGTCCCACAAAGTCCAACCCCCACCTCTCAAATGGTCCATATGCTGGAATAGGCTTTAAGGGCCCAGGAATCAACTGTCGCCTTCCAAATTTTTGGCATACTTTACAACTTCAACACCATTCATATACATCCTTATGGAGGCGTGGCCAAAAGTAACCTGCATTAAGAATTCTCCTAGCTATGCTTGCTGAAGCAAAATGACCAGAGCATTCATGACACATTTCTAGGATTCTCCTAGTCTCCATGGGACGAACCACCTGACGGAGCACCTTGTCTTTTCCCAATGTCTTTTCCCAATTTATAAAGAATGTCATCAACAATAGTATAGGGACAAGCCTTCCTTACCACTCTTTGTGTCTGTTATGGAGTTAACCCTCGAGGAAACATGCCTTCTTCCACAGATTGCTGAACATCTTGTAGTTCTGGCCATCCAGTGTCCACCAAAGAAACCACCCCCCGGTCTTGTACTACAATGGCTTGAGTAGCTAACTCATCTGCCCTTTGATTTTCTTTTCTATTTATATGAACAAACTTACAAAAATCAAACTGACTACATAGTGCCATAGCCTTTTGATTAAGCTCCTTCAAATGAGGACTTCTTGTCTTGTAATGCCCTTGCATTTGCTTTATAATAAGCTAAGAATCTCCTCATACTTCCAATACTTTAACTTGACTTTGAAGACAATCCTCCAAACCAAGAATCAAAGCATTATACTCAGCTGCATTGTTAGTTGTGATACCTGGAAGCTCTTGTCCTCTTGCCCATACCTCTTGACCTTCAAGATTCATCAAGACTATCCCCCCGGCTCCTTATTGGCATGAAGGACTAAAAGCCCTATCAAAATACAAAACAAAAGCTGTTGGTGGTGTATCCCTTTCATCTTTAATGTTTTCCTTACATTTCTTTTCTTCTCCTAGATCCTCCCGTCCTGTGAGCAAATCTGCCATAGTAGACCTAGTGGTATTTTCAGTGACAAAAGAGAAAGAGAACTCTTGAAGCTCTGACAACCATTTTGCAAATCTCCCCCCAGTATTAGGCTTGCGAACTAGATATGCTAATACAGACTGAGAGGTAAGGAAGAAAAATGGTCGAGGTAATAAATAGGAGCGAAACTTTCTGACGGAAAACACCAAAGAGAGAGCTTGCTACTCCATTTCTTCATACCTTGTTTCCACATCTGTAAGCTGTCGGCTGGCATAATAGATGGGTTGCATCCTACCTGCCTCTCCTTTTGTAGCAATACAACACCAACTGAATGCAAAGATACACTTGGATTTACATAAAAGTCTTGAGACCCAATCAGGGGGCTTCAATATTGGGCCCTTACTCATGGCCTCCTTAAGTTGCTGGAAAGACTCTTGTTGCTCCACACCCCATTGGAAAGAAACTCCTTTTCTTGTCAACAAGTTCATAGGATGCACTATCTCTGTGAAATCATCACAAAAGCATTGATAATACTTGCTCTTTCCTATAATTCTGCAAACACCATTGACACTCTTAGGACTTGGCAATGCCATGATTGCTTGAACCTTGTCAGGATCCATTTGCAGGCCTTCTCAAGACACAATATGCCCCAATAAGACTACTTTTATTTGAGCCAAATGACACTTACTAGGATTTAGACACCCTTTTGCTTCATCAATCCTAGCTAAGGCCATCTTTAACTTCTCCATGTGATCTATGCGCCGAGAATAAATGCAAAAATCATCCAAAAACACCCGTATAAACTTTCCCAAGTAAGGCTCCAGGACTTGACTCATGAACCTTTGAAATGTAGCTGGTGCATTGGTCAACCCAAAAGGCATCACTCTGTAAGCAAAAACTCCCCAAGGTGTGACAAATGATGTTTTCTTTTGATCTTCCTCCCGATACGAATTTGAAAGTATCAGAATACCCATTACATACAAAATACATCTCATGCCCTGCTACTTGGTCTAGTATTTCATCTTGGAATGGCAAAGGAAAATGATCCCTCTTAGTGCATGCATTCAAAGGACGAAAGTCCACACAAACTCACCACTTATTTTCTTTCTTTGGTGTGACAACTACAGGAGATATCCATTCTGAATCATCAACCATGTAGCATATCCAAGTACTGGAGCTTCTCACTACTTGATAGAGAATCACCAAGAAGCTCTTCATTGCCTTGGCGTCGTTTAGTGTGCTCCACATCCTCCACATGAAGTGTCTCTACAGGATCTTCTTGCACCACCACCTTGTTCCTTCCTGACTCATCTCGATCAGCACCAAGACAAAGACCAAAGGCCACTCCTTCCACCTCACCCTCTGAGTTGGACTCCTCGGAGCTACACCCTGTCTCTTCTTCTTCATCGGTTACGTTAGAGCTTGAACTCTCTGATGTTGAAGACTAGTCCTTGACAACTTCCTTTTTGCGGGTTCTGATGTTGTAGCGCACCTTCTTATCATTTCCCTACAAAATCAATTCTCCAGTATCCCACTTTTGAACAGCCTTCACCTTGCGTAGCTAAGGCCTTCCTAAAATCAATGGATAGGCACGTGCATCTGGCTTGGTAGGGATCACTTAAAAAGTAGTCGGCATAGAAATTCCACATACATCCACTTCTAGATTCTTCACAACTCCCAAGGTCTTAACCCTAGTGTTGTCAGCCAATTTGATGCGATAAGGAGAGGTAGTACTAGAGTATTTTAAATTAGCATCTATCATGGTCTTCTCACTCATGACATTAATCGATGCGCCTCTATCAATGTACACATTAGAAATCACTTGACCATCAATGATCACATCAACCACAGGTACATCATCACCAACATCTATATCTACCTTTTAAACAACAGGAATGGCACTTTTCTTCTTTTTCTTATTTGACACTCTTGTGCTTGCTAGTTTTTCCAATTCCTTCCGTAGTTTTGGAGACAAAGCAAGTAATTGAACAAAGGTGATATGAGCTTCCTTTTCTTTAAGGTCGGACAACAAGTCATAGCTTCCAAATCCTTGTCCTAAAGGAAAGTCTGACTGGCTAATTCTCCTTCTAGATACCTTCTTTTTCTTACTACGGTGTTCCTCTTCCTGATGTTCCTCATCTACTTCTTCCTTGCTTTCTTCTTCTCTTTTGCTTTACCACGCCCCTGTTTAGCCATCATTACCTCTCTTTCCTCATCCCCTGAAGAAGCTTCTAGCAAGGATACTTGTTTTTCTTCTTTCTTTCTCAATCTAGGACACTCAGGGCGATAGTGAACTTTTTCATTGCATTCATAGCAAGTGACCCCACTCCTATCTTGAGGCCTATCTTCACTCTTTGGTGCTCTAGGTTGTCATGCATTAACCAAATGCAATTTCAAATCAGCAAACTCTGCCATCAATTGGGAGATATTATGATCTAACTCAAAGGACTTTGGTACTTGAGAAGTGCCCATTACCTCCACCTTAGAAGTTGAAGCTGTTGAAGACACAAAAGAGAAGCTTCTTTCTTGGTTGCAATGCGCAGTGCCTCCACGTATGTTGTTGGATCTTTACTTATTACTTTTGAGCAAAGACGAGGCTCCAAAGCCATAACAAATTTGCTCATCTTTAAGTGCTCCATCCTTGAGAGACTTTGAGGGGCCGATGATGCAGATGCCACAGCTCGCAGAGCTGCCCTTTCATACTTTGTCCATAAAGTTTCATATCGGATTGCCAACGCAGAGACCAACTCACCCTCTCCTTGATAGAACCGGTCGAACTGCAACTTCAAAGCATTTGGTGACTCTACTGTCCCGAATCTCTGCTTCATTACTGCCACCACTTGGTCCCATTCCTCCTTGGTAGAGTCCGGTAAGGTCTCATGCCAACTCAAGGCTACACCTTCAAGAAAATCAGGCAAAATCTTCGCCCGATCCTTCATGGACCATCCAGAAAGCTGGCATCCTCAAACAAAATCCCGAAGATAAGACTCCGGGTCTTCCCCTTGGGTCCCTCGAAACACTGGAATCTTCACCATGATAAAACACAAAAGGAAACACCAAGATCCAAATAACATCCCAAACAAGATTTGAACAAGATCCCACAGAGCCTTAGTATACCAAGACCAACTTATTATGCATAACCACTTGTTGAAAACCCTCCACAATGTGATCCTCAACAAAATCTTCAAAAATAAGTGACCAACTAGCACGATGAAAACATTGTGTATACATGCATTCTAGAATCACCCTTCTCACAATAGGAAGTGCACATAAAAGCTTCAAGATATCGTACTCTTCATCATTTGCATAGCAAAAGAAGTTGAAAGCATTAAGAATCACCACTTCACTGTTATAGTTGAAAACTACCCAAAGACTCAACTCTTCTTCTCACCAAGCTGCCAGTGCATGGAAAAATCCCCAATCTATCATTGTGTTTACTGCTGGTGTTGTCGATTCACCAACATATTCAACAGTGCAAACATAAAGGATATGATCATGGTGACTATGCGAATAGCTTGAGCATCACTTTCACAACCTTCAAGTTCTCTTAAACGGGTTGCAATCTCTTCTAACGGAGTTCTTCTAGGCATCTTCTTTATCTCATCAAAACACATGCCTCTGGCAACGCTGGAAGGCTTCGAAAGATTGACCTACTTCTTGGATTGGGCTGATCAAGAAGAGGAGGAAGCTGTCATTTTGGATTGGATGGGAGCCTCGGGCTCCTTAGCAGTCAACATGGTGGAACTATGCCAACAAGAAGATCTTGAAGAACACCTTAGCACTTCAAGTAGGATACTAGAAGTCAAACAAGTACCATGTGGATAGGGTCCAGCTAAACTAGTTTATGAAAGGATGACTTTCGGTCTTTGCAATAGTCCACACATGTATCAAAGATGGTGACTAGGGATACGACACAAGGTAGTGGAGAGGAACGGAATATGGGTCAAGCAAGACATAGGATATAATTGATTTGTAACATTAGAAGCAGAGTATATTGCTTTATCAAAACGTGCTTATGAAGAAATACAGTTATAGAGCTAGGTGAACTTGGTTCAATCGAAGTGGATGCTACTACAATATTTTATGATAACTTATTTGCATTTACTATAGTAAATAAAGGATATCATAAAATATTATCTATTATTTTATTTGGATCAAACCAAGAGGAATAAATTTGACCTACTATGACCTTTTGTGGATAACATGTTTGCACACGACCCTTGAAAGGAGCATCATAAGAATGTTTTGTAGCATTACCATTATAAGAGAAAAGCAAGGAAACAACTAATATTTCTTGGAATAAATACCTTAGCATGGAAAAACCATGAGAGTCAAGATTAAATCAATCAATGAAAAATATCACAAGAATTTGAGATGAAGATACCATCAATTACTAGCACATACACAAATAGGTATAAATCAAAGGACAGAGTGGCTTGGAAAGGCCATGCAACTTGAAGGAAAATGTAGATGAAGTGGGTTCAAAGGATCTTGGCGCCAACAATGCAAGATCTTCCTGAATGTCCCCCCTTAAGCTTCTTGGAACTCATAGTTGATGTAGGCACCATAAAATAATCGCTTATATAGCAATGTCGAAGCAATGATGGAATCAATGCATTCCTCCACGTGGATGAACAAAAAAGGGGTCAATATGGGAGACCAATTTTAATACCACAGAGTTATTAAGGTGAATAGACTATAGAAAAAAATTTCAGAGCTTGTACACATCCTTTAAATTTAGCTAGATAGTGGTAATACAAATGTATAGATTGGTATGAATCAAGCAAATAAATTCCTTTAGGTAGGCAATTGTCGCATCTTCTTTTTGTTTTTTAATTTCCTTATGGGATGGGATCACATGATACTTCATTAGATGGTTTGGATTTATCTCAAGATGGGAGATTGTATTTCAAGGCTTGCATTGGATTACTTTGTTGACCCCTTTTTCTTCTCAAGCTAGGGATGCATTTATTCTCAAGTTAAAAACATGTTTATGGTTACTTTTTCAACAATTAAGTGTATGCACGCACAAATCTAACTCAACTCACTCCAAGAAGAAATACAAAGTGGCCTCTAAAGCAACACCAATGATAATACTTTCATGCCTTTGCCAAGGAAATTTACTTATTCTAAGTTGTCATTTGAAAAGGAAAAACTAATAAATATAATTAAATTATTTTAAGGTATGCAGATTATTAGAAGAAAAAGTAAAAGTTGCCCACTCCAACATTTTACCAAATTCATCCTCCCCCCTCCTCACCTTCTCACACACATGATTTTATAATGAATGAATATTTTATAATGTCTCACCTTTCAAAAACTACTTGGTCGCATTTTGACCCCTTAATACAATTCTTGAAAATTAGTTCTAATTTTCATGATATGGCCATACCATTATGGACCTAATAACATGCCCACACAAAGAATTTTGGAGGGTGTAAGGTGTTTCTTTTTCTAAATGTAAAGAGGAACAACTACATCATATTGCTCCAAATGTATTACATATGATAAAAGAAAGTATTACATCAAACACATTTTCATCTTGATGTTTTGGAGTGTCAAGACTCTTTCTTTGTTTTATTTGGTATTTTATGTACAATTTTGATAAAATATTCTTTCTTTCTTTTTTATTAAGCTTAATGAAAGGAGTAACACATAATATAAAATAATCATGCATAAATTTTATCTAGTACATACATTTTTTCCTCTCGTATGAAGCTATAATCAATTGTCTTAGTATGTATGAGCATAGGAGCTAAAATAGATCAACTTCCAACTACATCATGGGTTGAGACAAAAAATAAAACATGTTATGAAACAAAAATCATTCACATTTCATCAAGATGCATGTGGATAGGCATAAATATAATTAATAAATTAGATAGATGCATGTGGATAAGGCACAGGAAGCCCTATATACAAAGACAAACACATGTGGATACAACATAACAATAATTTTTATAATAGACTACTAAACATTTTCATAAAATTTGCATGAAACTTGTCTCGTGAGTTTTTATAAAATTCAAAGGCTTTGTGTACGCGGAGATAAGTTTGTGACAATCCCAAAAAGGAAAATAAGGAATTGAAAGTGTAACTACATATGAAGTATCATAATGTAGACATTTATTTTAATATCTTGTCACTATCTTTTTTGAGTCCTTTAATTTTCTAATCCACGAATTTATGTTTGAAAATCCATCCAACTCTCTAGAGTAAATAACGTAATCAAAGATCATAAATTTGATCGCAAGTTACATTTTCTATGTTTTTTAAATCCTTACTTTTCAAAGTTTGACTACAAAACTTTGTCACACAAAATATAATAGACTTGATTTCAAAAAATATAAAGATTAACTTAATGTCTAAAGAATTTCTTCACACGCTAAATTCTACTTTTATAATAACAATAATATGTTTCAAAATTTTTATTACAAATAGTTGGACTTGGTTGAAATATATTTGGACACTTTAGTGATAAATATTCCTACAAGGGGTTGCATATTTTGATGACTGAATAAAATATCAAGCTACTTACTAAGGAAAATGAACTAAACAAGTGACAATGTTAATTCTCAAACAAATCAAGATGGCCTTTCAAAAAATTGCATGATTTATGTCTTTTGTTTTTTGTTGATTCCATGTCTAAACATGCTCTACCACATTATTTTTTATAGATTCTAATGTTTCATTAGTATTTTTCTAATGGTTGTAATGGTCTTAAAATTTTTGGATAAATGTTCAACTGAAGTGACTATCAACATCTGTTTCAAAATGTCATCTTAACCCCTCTTTGGCAAACATGAAGGAGCCATATCACTAATAAGCATGCCCTACATATAATGATCATCACACATGATATATAAAATGTTTAAGATTGATAAATACACAATGTTTAAGATATGTATCCACTAGTTGTATGTCATTTGTTGATTTTCCTTTCCTAAGCAATTGACTATGTTAATTCTCAAGACGGCCTTTCAAAAAATTGCATGATTTAAGTTTTTTATTTTTTGTTGATTCCATGTATAAACACTCTCTACCATATTATTATTTTTAGATTCTAATGTTTCAATGATGGTTGTAATAGTCTTGAAATTTTTGGATAAATGTTAAATTGAAATATATGTGAAATATATAATGGGCTTGATTAGCAACATCTATTTCAAAACGTAATTCTTAATCACTCTTCATGAAACATGAAGGAGCAATATCATGCCACACACATAGGATCATCACACATGATATATAAAATGATTAAGATTGATAATACATAATGTTTAAGATATATATCCACTAGGTGTATGCCAGTCGTTGATTCTATCTAATCATTCATAATTCTCATCCAAATTAAGTTCTTGCCCTTGTGATGTACATTGAACTAAAAAAATTCATTCATACCCATAGGACAACATTCTAGTAAAATAAAATTTTCATATTATCATTTGTTGATATGAATCTCCTCAAGATATAATACAAATGATGTATATGAGTCCTATTCTATTCAATTAGTTATGTAATTCACATTGCAATAATAATACATACATGCAACATGATTTTTATGTTTGGATATGATACCTTCTTTGATATCCTTGTAAAAATTAAGTGACTGAATATACTTACCATCTATTCCAAGTGATTCAATATTTTAAAAACGTGTTTTACTTATAGAATATTGTAAATGAAATTTAGCACATGAAATATCTATGAATTACACGTCTTACAATGTCAAAAATTGCACGTTTTCAATTTACTGACCTTTCTTTTTCACAAAATTTAATACAATGCAATTCAAGATAAGACTTGAATAATTACTTGGTTTAAATTAACCCTTTATTCACTATATATAGCATTTATATAGCATGATTTTACAAAAATTAAGGATAATGGATATATAAGTAAAGAAACAAACCATTAAAATATAAGGTTATTAATTTCACATAAGACACAAAATTTTCTATATTAAAAAAATGACGTTTCTTTGTACATAAAAAGTTATTGAGCTTTAAGACACGATCATCTCATCTTGTAGTAACACTATGTGTGTGTGTGTGTGTGTGTGTGTGTGTGTGTGTGTGGATGTATACATATACATACATACATACATACACACATATGTATGTATGTATACACACACACACACACACACACACACACACACATAGTATTACTACAAGATGAGGTGATCCTGTCTTAAAGCTCAATAACTTTTGATGTATATATATACATATATGTGTGTGTGTGTGTGTGTGTGTGTGTGTAATATAAATATATATGTATATACATATATACATACATATATATACATATATATATATATATAAGTATCTACTATGAGCTGGAGCTTGTAGTAAATGATAGGTTCCTATGGGAATGGGAAAAGTATTTTTAAAATAAGCATAGAACACATGCTAGCAAGAACACATTTAGTATGCCATTTAATCAATAGTTTCCTTTTAAAATAAAATATATTATTAAATGGCAAGAACATGTGTTTAATACTAAACTGAAAATCTTCTACATAGATTTTCATAACAATCGAACTAGACAAGTACTTATTGAATACTCGTGTATATCAAATGAATAAATACTAGATAAGTATTTATTCAATACTCATGTACACAAAATGTATATATATGCTATGCACATATTTGAATTAAGGAGATCCCCTTTGATTCCCTCACAAGCTATGTCATACATTTGAAAGGTGAGACTTATTGGTTTCTAAATGTATGTAGAGTCTTTTCTTGTAAGAGCTAACTAAAAACTATATAAGAATTTATCGACCCTTTATTGACTTTTAAATATATATAAAATGAATTGATGCAACTCTATTACCAAGTTAATGTTCTTATAAAATTAATTGATGCAGCTCTACTACCAAGTTAATGCTCTTATATTTTTTTGAAATTTAACTAGTAGAAACAAATAAAATTTTTAAATGATAAACATAATTTACCTTATATTTTTTTCTTATGCAAAGTTTCAATTCTAAGATTTTAACTCTCTCTACGCATGTATTTTTCCAAGAGATATGGAAAGATCTTGTTATGAAAGAAGACAGGAAGAAGAAGATGAAAAATGTGCTACCATATTTGGTGCCCGATATCCTTAGCGGTAGTTAAATAGAAAAATAACATAATCTTAAGATATTGCATGACCATATACAATGCTGACTCCAATTCTAGTGCTTGGTATCCTCAAGAAGAAGATGAGAAAGAAGTAGGAGGAGAAGAAGAAGAATATGCTATCATGCGTGGTTGTATTAGGGTAAATTTAAATTAATCCTTGGGCTCCCAAAGGGAGAGTTTATAAAGATGCAAGATTGTGGCAATTCCTTGTCTTCATAGACTATGGCATGAATCGGTATTCCAAAAAGATAAGTAGATGTATTAGGATATTGTTTAGTATTGAAACACCTATGCATAGTCTGAGCGTGTTCAGAGGTTGATCCAAGCACTCTCATGGCTTGAGACTCAACATGCTCAGAGGCTCACTTTATAGCATGGCTACATGACTAGCTCATAGGTCTAGGAATACACCATCATCCTGGAACTTGGCCATAACGAGACCTATTAAAGCCAATACATGGCTCCCACAATATATCCCCCTCTAAACCTATCAAAGCCAATACATGGCTCCCACAATACATCCCCTCCTAGCTCCAGGGGCTAATGAGAGACATGGAGCCACACACCAAAACAAAATAGGAAAATACATCTTTTTAGGAGGACTATCCAAGGCAGAGGACCTTTGACTCAACACACATGATTTATTTGCATTCATTTTGGGGGACAACCTAGGGTAGACTATCCTTGACTCAAACTTGTTGCACAAAAGTGTGCACATCCTGCTCATCAATGATGTGTTGAAGATGCTCATTTTGAGGGTGCCTCGAAAGATGTGTCGATGAAGACCATGGAAGCAGCCACCAAGGGCAATCATGTCATGACTCTCAATGTGCCAATGAGAGAGTCATCAAATGCACAGAAGAGGCTCAAAAAAATGAGCAAAAGTGATAAAAAAAATGAGTGAAAATGTACTGTAGGAGATGATGAGGTGTGAAAAGAGTATTCCCTACTGTCAGAAGCCTCAAGTTGATGTATCAGAGTGTCAGTATAGTTGAAATGATTTGTGGGTGAGCTCAGGAAGCTCAAATCATTGGTGGAGGTCACGGGAGTTTAAATTTGAGCAAAAAATGCCAAAAAATAGCCTAAAACTACTCGAAATTGCCTTCTAACAAGTTGTACGAACTTCTGGCACTATTGCACATTTGCCCATAGAGGCCCATATGGACGTATTGATGTCTGTACAAATGTATGGACAAAAAAGAAAAATTTTTTCTTGAAATGGTCGGGACAGGGTAATTTATGTTTGGGCAGTGTCAAAATGTCAAAAAACGTCAAAATCGGACCTCAAAAGGTCAAAAAACAGCCGTTGGATTGCTCCAAAATAAGTTTTTGCGACCAAGTGATGAGGAATGCCTGCCAATGCTGAGGGAGAACCACGAACTGATGCGGGAGTGAGCTGAACTCACAAACGATGACCAAGAGCAATCACTAGGACATCGGAGTACTTGATGATGAGGAACCATGGTGAGGCTAAGGGAAGGGAGGCTCTACCTTAGAGGAGAGGGGAGATTCCATTTGCGGGCTTCTCTCATCCTCTAGATAGTTCAAGAAGAAGGGGAAGGTAGGAAGGGAGGCTCTGATACCACATGAAGGAAACGAGAGTCGATTGAAGTGCTACTACTTCAACATGCAAGCCATCCCTAACAAAAACGAAGATTTGGGAAACCAAGTCTTCCTTAGTTAGGATTAGATTATATCACGAGCACTCACTTGCATATGTACGTCTTCGCACATATAGGTAGGATCCATCGATTTTAACCTAGGGCTCAGAAGTGATGCCTGAGTTCTAGCTGCCCTATGAAATCCTAGCAACAAAAAAAAAAGCATATAGTTAGTCCCTACCTAGCTACTAGGTCACATGCACTCACATGGTTTCACTTAGACACATAAATGATTGCATGAATAATTGTGCCACACTTTCATTCCACTCTCTAAAAGCATGTATAAACATAAGATCTCTCTCACACACACACAAAAAGGTCATACCTGCATGCCAACCAATCTAATGATCAATGGTACACCACATGCAAATGGATGCAGGTTCAAAAAAGATGCTGTCACTAAAGAGGATGTGTAGAAAGAGCCCATCGCCTCAACCACATACCCCCTCCAGAGTTCATAGCCATCTACATCCTCTCAACAACGGCAACCATAGGCATTTGTGCTCCAGAGCGATAGCTCCAAAGAGGATTCAATGCATGACCAAGAAGAACAAATGCCACCGGCCTACATAACCATTGACGGGGCCCACTCATTGGAACTTGTTTGGCCACCTACATCGACTTATGCTCTTTCCAAGGAAGCAACATCTTACTTAGAGCAAAGGGGTCTAGGCAGTTTGCATGAGAGCCTAGAATCCTTGGAGGACAGTCTTACAATGACCACATACATTAGGGACTTTCTCCATTCTTACCACTCCAACAATGTATACGTTGGCAAGTATGGTACAATCACTGTACATCAGAGCCCATTAAATATTATCCTCAATAGTACAATCATTCAAAGGGCTTTCTCACTACCAACACACGGTGCCAAATACCCTACACGGCCTGCCGATGCAAAGTTTCTCAAAGTACAGTCTCTCCTCACCAAGGGCACCCTGTTCCATAGGGATGGCATGTTGCTTCGCACAATCCTTAACCATCGCCTCAAGGAAGCAGCACAATTCCTATCCATAATTCTAGGGTTTAAGTGTAGCAAAAATCAATCCTTCCACTCTGCACATTTGTTTTACTAAGTAGGAAGCTAAAGCAAGACTGGGTCCAGCACTTAGTCATCTTCTTTACAAAGAAACTAGATGGTTCATCAGGCCAAAAATGTAAAATTCCACACTTATTGGCTATAATCATCAAAGAAGAGCTAGAAGAAAGAGAAATGACTCTGCCCCAGTCACCGAAACCAATTGAGGAGTTGGCCATACCCTTCTCACTAGTATGGGAGCTGTCACCAACTTCTTCTACTATCACATTGACAAGTGCAGATGTCTTAGAAGAAATACCTATTGTGGAGGTCGGGATTAAGGAATTGCCCCATGAGACGAGATGCTACAACTCGTCGGTGCACAACTACAACCAATATATCTCTAACAACAGTAGCAACCAGAGCCTGAGGAAAGATCAGCACCAGAGCCTGATGCTACATCACCACTAAAACTGCCCATCGACACCATGCCAGTTGATGAGCCACAAGGGGAGCTAGTGCCAGATCAATAGTATGACAATTGTACACAAGGGACTGAAATACCATTGGAAAAACCTCCCCTAAGTACTAGAGAATCATTGGGATGGCTATATGGGCACCACTTGTATCAGCAATATTGCCAGACCTCATCACTGTCTGTCATTCTCCAACATCAAGCTAGCCAAATGATCCAAATGTCAAAACTATTCACTAGCTTGGCCAAGGAAGAATATGCAAAACAATTGGACAGATAGACTGCAACAAAAATCGAAGACCAATTCTAGGCAATTGCCATAGAGGTCAAGGCACTTTGAGCATAGATAGATGAGAAGGAGGTATAAGAAGTGTGCATGAACCAAGCTCTCCAAGCTCAAGAGAAGGCAGTGAGGGATGTGACCTCCAACCTCCACCAAAGTCAAACACAGTTGACTATAGCAGTAGAAGCAATGGCAATCCTACAGACCTACTATAACTCATTGACATCCGCACATGCTTAGTAGACAGAGGTAGTGGTACAAGCTCGACTCCCTCTAATTCACAAAGAAAAAGAGCTCCAGGATTACAAAGACAAGCTTTCAAACATGAAACAATCTTTAGCAGTACGTGCCTTCAACATTGACAAGCTTACAAGGGAATGCAGAATCTTAAAGGACCACCGCTCAAGAGGCTAGTACTTCATAAGCACAAGTCTTGGACCAATGGTCCAATATCATTGAAGACATTCCTCAACAGGCAAAGGTCACCTTGCAAATGAGAAAGCTTGAGGAGGCATATACAAACATCTACTAGCAATACAAATAAAAAATGCATGATGCACTCCCAAAAGATAATCATCTCCAAGCTTGAACTCCAATTGCTAGTGCACAACAATGAGGCATTAGAAGGTAATACCAATGAAGCCCCACTACAATGCACAATATCCATGTACCAAGAGCTTGTGGCTGCTCTACAAGTGGAAGATCATCTCAACGCATGCGTGCTTATCCAATGGAAGCAATCCAAATCAGGATTATATGTGCTCATCTAACAATCAAATGGGAACGTTTTATAGGAACAAAAACTAATCGACATCCCACCCATGTAGCTGATGATCCCATCGCACCAGCAAAAAGAAGTATGGGAAGATGACAGGGCCTATCTCACATCCAACTTCTGATATCTAACCACTCTCTCTGCTAACCTCATAACCTCACTTACCCTTGCTGCTACCACCCTCTTAACCTTCCCCCAGCTCCATCCTAATATCTATTCAATCCATCTTCTCTTTGCTCATGCCTCTTACCATTTTCAACTAACCCAATAGTCACAAACTTACGAGCCCCTCACACCTAGCTTCTTTCTCTCCCTTGCTAATCCTACCCTTGAGGATTACCAAGCTGCTCAACCATCTGTCCAGTTCTTTCTCCCCTCCCCTCTGCTCCCCCTTCTGTAACTAACACTCTTCCATATTTCTCCCCCATGTCCCCAGATTCTCTCCCTGCCCCATCATCACCTCTGACACTACTTGTGGTTTCATCAGCAAAAAATGACATAGTATTTGATTTTGAATATCAGGATCTGGATAATCAAATTTGTACTCCCATGCCAAGTTCCAATGATGGGTATGATTTTGATGAGATAATGGGTATGATTTTGATGAGATACCACTTCCCAGTAACCCCATCAAGGAATTTTGGAGCAAATATCCTGATATGAAAACTCGAGGTGGATGGTGGATCCTGAACAACTTTCCAACCAACCTTTGTCAGTGTCAAATTAGTGAAGGTTGGATTAGCAAGTTGGATCCACAACCTAATTGGTACCATCCCAAGCTCTTTGATGTAATCTTCTTGAAGGAGTACCTATGTACACCTCCATGTGTCAAAACCCATCCCAAGTTCTATGCAGTTCCATGACGTAATAAATGGGAAGCCAACATACACACCTTGGATGAAGATCGAATCATTAATTGGCCAATCATCGAACCATACTCTCGTGTAGAATGGAATATCCAAGGCACAATGATCCGAGCACTTCAGCAGCATGCATAAATAATGCATGGCAACATTGATTGCTTCCTTCGCCTAAGTGCTATATTTTGTAAAACATTGGAATTCATTCTGGAGGCCCCATATTACCTCAATTCCCATTTACCTCCACTCAGTTTCAATCCCAATGAATGGTCAATGCTCAGATTACAAGCCGACTCTATCAAAGAGTGATCTTCTTAAAAGCATGCTACATATCTCTATTCGAACAAATGGTGGATACAGGCTACCTAGAAATTGAGGAAAAATTGTATGGTGTCAAGGCTTTATAGCAGGATCGACTGGCACTACATAAGTTCCAGAGCCATTGGACTAAAGGCATGGCAATGTAGGTACGTGCTTGCAATAAGCCATAACCCAAGGATGAGTAATGGGAGTATGTTGTCTTTGTGCCAACATGGACTTAGGTAGAACAGAATGTGTGTGTGGAGTAGCATCAAAGCTTTGCTTGTACTTGCATTAAGCTAGAAATAATTCCTCTTAGAAATCCAACCTGCATGTTCTACATGCAAGTTCTGCATGCGAGTTCTACATGCAACTCCTACATGCGAGTTCTACATGCAACTCCTACATGCGAGTTCTACATGCAAGTTCTACATGCAACTCCTAGATGCGAGTTCTACATGCAAGTTCTACATGCAACTCCTACATGCGAGTTTTACGTGCGAGTTCTACATGCAACTCCTACATGCAACTCCTACATGTGAGTTCTACATGCAACTCCTACATATGCGAGTTCTACATGCAACTCCTACATGCAACTTCTACATGCGAGTTCTACATGCAACTCCTACATGCAACTTCTACATGCGAGTTCTACATGCAACTCCTACATGCAACTTGCAACTCCTACACGTAACTTCTATATGCAAGTTCTACATGTAGAGAAAATGTCTTACAATTCCTACATGTAGAGAGAGAAGCTCTCGAACTTGTATAAATACCCCATAATGGAATGAAGCCCACACTCTTTTGGGCATTGTGTTGAGTTTTACTTTGGTATTCCAAGCAATTGTCTCAAGTGTCCATGCTTCCTTGCACTCCATGTCCAATGGGCACCACTTATATTAGTAGTATTGCCAGACCTCATCACCATCTGTCATTCTCCAACATCAAGCTAGCTAAATGATCCAAATGTCAAAACTATTCACTAGCTTGGCCAAGGAAGAATATGCAAAACAATTGGACAGACAGATTGCAACAAAAATTGAAGACCAATTCTAGGCAATTGTCATAGAGGTCAAGGCACTTTGTGCATAGATAGATGAGAAGGAGTAGAAGAAGTGCGCATGAAGCAAGCTCTCCAAGCTCAAGAGAAGGCAGTGAGGGATGTGACCTCCAACCTCCACCAAAGTCAAACACAGCTGACAACAACAGTAGAAGCAATGGCAATCCTACAGACCTACTATAACTCGTTGACATGCGCACATGCTCAGTAGACAGAGGTAGTGGCACAAGCTTGAATCACTCTAATTCACAAAGAAAAAGAGCTTTAGGATTGCAAAGATAAGCTTGAAGACATGAAACAATATTTGGCAGTACGTGCCTTCAACATTGACGAGCTTACAAGGGAATGCAGAATCTTAAAGGACCAACTTACTACCGCTCAAGAGGCCAGCACTTCATAAGCACAAGTCTTGGACCAATGGTCCAATACCACTGAAGACATTCCTTAACAGGCAAAGGTCACCTTGCAAATGAGAAAGCTTGAGGAGGCATATACAACCATCATCTACTAGCAATACAAAGAAAAAATGCATGATGCACTCCCAAAAGATAATCATCTCCAAGCTTGAACTCCAATTGCTAGTGCACAACAATGAGGCATTGGAAGACAACACCAATGAAGCCCCACTAAAATGCACAATGGGATTTCCCCACGAGATGCTATAACTCAGTGCACAACTGCAACCAATATATCTTTAACAATAGTAGCAACCAAAGCCTGAGGAAAGATCTCCACGAGATTGAGTAATTTCCCCACGAGATGCTACAACTCGGTGCACAAATGCAACCAATATATCTTGAACAATAGCAGCAACCAAAGCCTAAGGAAAGATCAACACCAGAGCCTAACACTATATAATCACTAAAATCGCCCATTAACGCCATGCCAATCGATGAGCCACAAGGGGAGCTAGTGCCAGATCAATAGTATGACGATTGTACACAAGGGACTGAAATACCATTGGAACAACCTCCCCTAAGTAATACAGTATCATTGGGATGGTTATAAGGGCACCACTTGTATTAGCAGTATCGCCAGACCTCATCACCATCTATCATTCTCCAACATCAAGCTAGCCAAATGATCCAAATGTCAAACCTATTCACTAGCTTGGCCAAGGAAGAATATGCAAAACAATTTTGGACAGATAGACTGCAACAGAAATCGAAGACCAATTCTAGGCAATTGTCATAGAGGTCAAGGCACTTCAAGCATAGATAGATGAGAAGGAGTAGAAGAAGTGCGCATGAACCAAGCTCTCCAAGCTCAAGAGAAGGGAGTGAGGGATGTGACCTCCAACCTCCACCAAAGTCAAACATAGTTGACAACAGCAGTAGAAGCAATGGCAATCCTACAGACCTACTATAACTCGTTGACATCCGCACATGCTCAGTAGACAGAGGTAGTGGCACAAGCTTGAATCACTCTAATTCACAAAGAAAAAGAGCTTTAGGATTGCAAAGATAAGCTTGAAGACATGAAACAATCTTTGGCAGTACGTGCCTTCAACATTGACGAGCTTACAAGGGAATGCAGAATCTTAAAGGACCAACTTACTACCGCTCAAGAGGCCAGCACTTCATAAGCACAAGTCTTGGACCAATGGTCCAATACCACTGAAGACATTCCTCAACAGGCAAAGGTCACCTTGCAAATGAGAAAGCTTGAGGAGGCATATACAACCATCATCTACTAGCAATACAAAGAAAAAATGCATGATGCACTCCCAAAAGATAATCATCTCCAAGCTTGAACTCCAATTGCTAGTGCACAACAATGAGGCATTGGAAGACAACACCAATGAAGCCCCACTAAAATGCACAATGGGATTTCCCCACGAGATGCTACAACTCGGTGCACAACTGCAACCAATATATCTTTAACAATAGCAGCAACCAAAGCCTGAGGAAAGATCTCCATGAGATTGAGGAATTTCCCCATGAGATGCTACAACTCGGTGCACAACTGCAACCAATATATCTTTAACAATAGCAGCAACCAAAGCCTAAGGAAAGATCAACACCAGAGCCTAATGCTACATAATGACTAAAATCGCCCATTAACGCCATGCCAATCGATGAGCCACAAGGGGAGCTAGTGCCATTTCAATAGTATGACGATTGTACATAAGGGACTGAAATACCATTGGAACAACCTCCCCTAAGTAATACAGAATCATTGGGATGGTTATAAGGGCACCACTTGTATTAGCAGTATCGCCAGACCTCATCACCGTCTGTCATTCTCCAACATCAAGCTAGCCAAATGATCCAAATGTCAAAACTGTTCACTAGCTTGGCCAAGGAAGAATATGCAAAACAAGTGGATAGATAGACTGCAATAGAAATCGAAGACCAATTCTAGGCAATTGTCATAGAGGTCAAGGCACTTCAAGCATAGATAGATGAGAAGGAGTAGAAGAAGTGCGCATGAACCAAGCTCTCCAAGCTCAAGAGAAGGCAGTGAGGGATGTGACCTCCAACCTCCACCAAAGTCAAACACAGTTGACTATAGCAGTAGAAGCAATGGCAATCCTACAGACCTACTATAACTCATTGACATCTGCACATGCTCAGTAGACAGAGGTAGTGGCACAATTCACAAAGAAAAAGAGCTCCAGGATTGCAAACACAAGCTTGAAGACATGAAACAATCTTTGGCAGTACGTGCCTTCAACATTGACGAGCTTACAAGGGAATGCAGAATCTTAAAGGACCAACTTACTACCACTCAAGAGGCTAGCACTTCATAAGCACAAGTCTTGGACCAATGGTCCAATACCACTAAAGACATTCCTCAACAGGCAAAGGTCACCTTGCAAACGAGAAAGCTTGAGGAGGCATATACAACCATCTACTAGCAATACAAAGAAAAAATGCATGATGCACTCCCAAAAGATAATCATCTCCAAGCTTGAACTCCAATTGCTAGTGCACAACAATGAGGCATTGGAAGACAACACCAATGAGGCCCCACTACAATGCATAACGATGGTGTACCAAGAGCTTGTGGCTGCTCTATAAGTGGAAGATCATCTCAACGCATGTGTGCTTATCCAGGATGAAGATCGAACCATACTCTGGTGTAGATTGGAATATCCAAGGCACAATGATCCGAGCACTTCAGCACCATGAACAAATAATGCGTGACAACATTGATCGCTTCCTTCGCCTAAGTGCTATATTCTGTAAAACATCGGAATTCATTCTAGAGGCCCCATGTTACCTCAATACCCACTTACCTCCTCTCAATTTCAATCCCAATGAATGGGTCAATGCTCAGATTACAAGCCGACTCTATCAAAGAGTGATCTTCTTAGATGCATGCTACATATCTCTATTTGAAAAAATGGTGGATATAGGCTACCTAGAAATTGAGCAAAAATTGTATGGTGCCAAGGCTTTATAGCAGGATCGATTGGCACGACATAAGTTCCACAGCCACTGGACTAAAGGCATGGCAATCTAGGTACGTGCGCAACTAGCCATAACCCAAGGACGAGTAATAAAATGGATTTGGGAGTATGTTATCTTTGTGCCAACATGGACTTAGGTAGAACAGAATGTGTGTGTGGAGTAGCGGCAAAACTTTGCTTGTACTTGCATAAAGCTAGAAATAATTCCTCTTAGAAATTCAACTTGCATGTTCTACATGCAAGTTCTACATGCGAATTCGACATGCAACTCCTACATGCGAGTTCTACATGGAACTCCTACTTGCGAGTTCTACATGCAACTCCTACGTGCGAGTTCTACATGCAAGTTCTACATGCAACTCCTACATGCGAGTTCTACATGCGAGTTCTACATGCAACTCCTACATGCAACTCCTACATGCGAGTTCGACATGCAACTCCTACATATGCGAGTTCTACATGCAACTCCTACATGCAACTTCTACATGCGAGTTCTACATGCAACTCCTACATGTAACTCCTATATGCAAGTTCTACCTGCAACTCCTACATGCAACTTGCAACTCCTACACGTAACTTCTATATGCAAGTTCTACATGTAGAGAGAGAATGTCTTATAATTCCTACATGTAGAGAGAGAAGCTCTCCAACTTGTATAAATACCCCATAATGGAATGAAGCCCACACTCTTTTGGGCATTATGTTGAGTTCTAATTTGGTATTCTAAGTAATTGTCTCAAGTGTCCATGCTTCATTGCACTCCATGTCCAAAAGCATGTCCTCACCTTGCAACTCCTCCTCCCCTCTTCTCCAACCTTGCAACCCATGCTCTCCCTCTCCCCCTCCCTCCTTCTCCTTCCTTCTCCTCCTCCCTTCTCCTCCTCCTCCTCCCTCCTTCTCTCCCTCCTTTCCCCCATGCTCTTACACCTTCTTCCTCTCCCACTTCTATGCTCCCCCTAAACCCTTAGTTCCTCAACCCTTAACCTCCATGATCTACAAGGGAGACGAGTTCTCCACCATGTACTCTATGCTGAACCTTGGAACCTCTTCTAAACTCTGGAACCTCCTTCTAAACTCTGGAACCTCTCTTTAAACCTTGGAATCTCCTTCTAAACCTTGGCCCTCTTCTAAACTCTTGAATCTCCTTCTAAACTCTGGAACCTCTCTCTAAACCTTGGAATCTCCTTCTAAACCTTGAACCTCTTCTAAACCTTGGAACCTCCTTCTAACCCTTAAACTCCTTCTAAACCTTGCAACCCCCAATGAAGGTAAAAGCCTTCATTACCTCAACCATGATTATACACGTCCTTTTTACACATGCATGCACTATGTTTGCTCACCACACTTAAGCCTATGTCTCTCACCGGAATACGACTCGAGGTCCTAAGCTACACGTATACTACAAACGACAACCCTTATATATTTGTAGGTGACAAAAGCCTCGAAACCTTGCATAGTGAGAATATCCTGCTCCTCTTACAAAAACTGTGGGAAAGAGCCAACAATATCCCGAAGCACAATAATTATACATGCCAAATTCCAAACCAATGTCATCCATATTGTCTCTCTCTTTATTGTTACCTTCATCTCCTTTTCAATGTCCTTTCCTATTTCTTTTGTCTATCTTTTCTCTTCTATAGTGTTATCTTCACCTCCTTTCTGATGTCTTCTCCTACTTGTACTCACATAGTCAGTTTAATTTGCATGTCATCTTATATAATCTGCAATTTACTTGTACTTGGATCCCTCAGTTATATCACAAACTACTTTGACAAATGTGATGAACTCTATTTTTAATGTACTCTAGTTTTAATAACATGTCACATCCGCTTTCTTAATTTGAATTTTCTTTAGCTTTTTGCTTCAATATTTTGTTTGAAGAGCCACTTTTTTTCCCCATTTTTTATCCACCTAAAAAAACAAATTTGGATAGTGCACTAGTCTAAAGGAATTTGGACACTGCACCAATCCAAAACGAATGAAATAGGTGTTCTACAACCATCTAGCCATGCTTACACTACTCCATACATGCATGGAATGTTCTCTACTCTATAGTCCATCCTCTATACAACTAAGCCATCCTCCATCATCAAAGCCATAATCCAAAGCATAGGGGTTTTAAAGCTACTTTTACGGTTTTCTTGTCTAGCATAGAAGAAGCCATCAGTGTGTCTCAGCCTCTAAGGTCAAGCTCAACTTCAAAAAAAGAAGAGGCTAGCAAAAGAAAGAGAGAGATTAAAAGAAGCTGAATCTTTAAAGAGTGCAAGATATAGTGAAAGAAAGAAAAAAAATGGTCGAAAGAAAAGAAAAATAAAGAGAAAAAGAAGAGTGGATCAAAAGACAGAGTAAAAGAGACAACAAAAGAAAGAAAAAAAGGGAAAAAGAAGAGGTAGATTATGGTGGTTTGGGCATTCCTTGATCATCCCCTACTACAAATTTCTCATGGCAACAATCAATACTTTATGCAAGAGCTTCAACATCATTTAATTTGAAAGGTAGGCTCATGTCTAAGCTTCTCTCTCTCTCTCTCTCTCCTCAGCTCAGCACAGTTTTACAATTTAAAATCATATGTCTCTAAAAGCCAAGTTCATAGCAGTGGTGATGGAGAGAGGTCTTATCGAAGAGCAACAGAGAAAGGGAGAACACCAAAATTGTGGGTGCTAACTCACCCAAATCAAGGTAAGGTCTTATTATGTATGTATGGTACAAAGGGGTATATACTAGGCTATTGGCCTTTACCCCGACAACCTCCCACTTAAAGGCCAGTGCACCTTTAAGGGAGAAGATGGGCATCCTAATGTCATCCGAATACTCTGCAATGTGCAAACCGCCTTGAGGAAAGACTCTTTGTAAGAAGATCTACAGGGTTCTCATCTGTGTGAACCTTGACAAGTTGGATGCGCTTGTCCTCAATCACCTCTCTTATGAAGTGATACTTCACATCAATATGCTTTTTCTTCGCATGGAAGACAGGATTCCGTGCCAATTCGATGGCACTCTGACTATCATAGTGCAAAACTGGAACCTCTCCTACAATGCTCAAGTCTACCACTAGATGAGTAAGCCATATAGCTTCCTTGCATGCCTCAGTGGCTGCAACATACTCTACCTCAGTGGTAGACAAAGCTGTACATGGCTGCAAACGAGAGACCCATGAAACTGCACCTCCAGTGAATGAGAAAACATATCTTGTAGTAGACCTCTTGGTGTTTACATTCCCTACAAAATCAGCATCTGCATATCCAACAACAGATGTGTCCTTCCTCCCAAAGAAAATGCACATGTTCTTTGTACCATTCAAGTATCTCATGATACCTTTCACTGCCTCCCAATGCTTCTTGCCAGGATTTGCCATATACCTGTTAATAACTCCTACTGCAAAAGCAATATTTGGACGTGTAGCAACCATGGCATACATCAAGCTTCCTGTTGAGATATCAAGCTCTACCCCCGATATATCTCCTGGATGACTATCATTTATGTCACCGCCTATGTTAGTTGTACTCGTGGTGTAGTTAGACTACCACGTATGTTTTTGGTTTGGGTTCACATATGAACCACGTATTCTAGGTTTTGACATATAGGGTATTTCCCTCTTCTATTGTATTGTTGTTGTGTGCAAAAGTGAAGAAAGGCTTCACCCTCCAACCTTGTGTCCTCTCTCTTTTGTGTGTTGTGAAGAAAGCTGAACTTGAGTCTCCTATCTCTCTCCCTCATTCTTTACATGGTATCAGAGCCTTGTTCGTGGTAAGGAGCTCAAGAAAGCTAGCCAAGTTTGTGGTGTCCTGGTAAGAGGACCAGTGTAGCTTTCCTATTTCGAGTTTGGGATCAAATCTCTGCAGGTAGCACAGCCAGAAGTGCAGGAGTGCACTGCTTCAGATTGAGAGGCACGTTATTTTATTTTTCTGATTTGAGGCCGTTTCGGGGCCCGTTTTGAAGGCGGAAGTTCTTCGCAGGCACTCAGAAAAAGGCCCTGTTTTTGCTGTGCGACCACCGCGCGGCTAGTCGGTGGAAAGGTGCCATAGAAATTGCATCGTATGCCTGTGTGCAGAGATATTGGGAGTTGCAGATTCATGCCTGTTGCCTGTTGATGCAAAATCGTCACGAGGAAGTGACTGTGTGGTGAAATACCACTTTCGTCAGTGCTGCAGATCTGCCCCTGTGAGGCTCTTTGCAGAAGTTTTGCTATTTGCCCTTCTGAGGCATTTGCTGTGTTTACAGGTTGCTGTTGCAATTCGTGATTTGGAAAATGTCTGAGAATCTGTCTACCATTGTCAGTGAGAAGCTTGACAAGAACAACTTCCAAGCATGGAAGTTCAGGATGACAAACTTCTTTATGGGAAAGGGAGTTTGGGATTACATCAGTGGTGAAACTGCAGAACCAGTTTTGGGTGCTGCTCCCACTCCTGCTGAATTGAAGGCCTTTAAAGAATGGCATGAAAAAGCCAGAAAATGCCTGTATTGGCTGTCCGTTAGCATTTCAGATTCTATGATTGTGCATATACAGGATCTAGAGACGCCTAAGGAGGCATGGGATACATTGGTGAAGCTGTATAGCACAAATACCAAAGCACGAAAGATGCAGCTAAAGCAGGAGTTGCACAATGTGCAAAGGAAAAATCTGAATATAAATGAGTATTCCTTGAAGGTGAAAGGCCTTGCAGATTCTCTTGCCTCCATTGGAGCACCTGTTGATGATGAGGACTTAGTGTCTGTGACCTTGAATGGTCTTGGGAAAGATTATGCACAATTTCGGACATCCATTGGAGTCCGTGAAACATTTCCTGATTTTCAGGAACTTATTGCTCTCTTGTTGAGTGAAGAGCAAAGGAATGGTGGTTCAGCCACCTCAACTTCTCAAGAGACTGCTTTCTACTCAAATACAGGTAGAGGCAGAGGTAGAGGAAGAGGCCGTTCTGGTGGCCGTGCAGGAAATCAGAACCAACAGCAACAACAGGAAAACCAGTCCTATGGAGGAGGACGTGGTAGTTCTAGAGGCAGGGGGAGCCAAAGAGGCCGTGGTTCATGGCAAAGGAACCATCAAGTAAATAGCAGCATAGAATGCTATTATTGTGGAAAGCCTGGACACAAGGAGAATACATGCTATAAAAAGCAGAATGACATCAAAAGTGGAAAGTTGCAGCAAAGCAACTATGCATCATCAAGTGGGCATGGTGACGACAGAAATGAGCACCTTTTTGTGATGCAGCATATGGTTAACTCTATGTCAGGAGATGCTGCAGCTTGCAATGATGTTTGGTATGTTGATTCAGGTGCCTCTAACCACATGACCAGTCATGGTGAGTGGTTTCATGATGTCAGAAATTTGGATAAGCCAGGTTATGTTGAAACAGGTGATGATACTGCACACCCAATTACGCAGGTTGGTAAAGTGCCATTGGCTATGCAGGATGGCAAAACGAAGTACTTGGCAGATGTACTTCATGTTCCAAAAATCACTAAGAACCTGGTTTCAGTTGGCCAGATGGTTGAGCAAGGTCTGCAGGTTAGATTTAATCCTGATGGATGCTTTGTTGAGGACTTGAAAAATGAATGCCGCTTGGTTGCGAAAGGCAACAAAAATGGAAGAATGTTCACCTTGGATGTTGATATGCCTGAGGTGAAAGCTGCTATGTTTGCGCATGGGAGAGGTGTCATTGCAGATATTGAGATATGGCACAAGCGCATTGGGCACGTGAATATACAAAGGCTGAAATCTATGCAAACGAAAAACATTGTTGCAGGTTTGCCTAAATTCAGAGTTGAGGGAATGCAAAAGGTATGTGAAGCATGCCAAATGGGTAAGCAGGCCAGACATGCATTTCCCAAAAATGCTAAGGTGAGCAGAAGACCTTTGGAAGTGATCCATTCAGATGTTTGGACAACCAAAGCTGCTTCTATTGGTGGATGCCATTATTATGTGACGTTTATTGATGACTACACAAGGAAGGTGTGGATTTATTTTATGAAGCACAAAAGTGAAGTGTTCAGCCATTTCAAGGCTTTTAAGGCCATGGTTGAAAAAGAGAAAGGTGTGCATATTAAAGTGCTAAGATCTGATGGAGGGGGAGAGTACTTTTCAGAAGAATTTTGTGAATATCTGAAAGAACAGGGAATTCAAAGGAAGTACTCATGCAGGTCTACCCCTCAGCAGAATGGGGTTGCAGAAAGGAAGAACAGGCATATTGCAGAAGTAGGACGGGCGATCCTAAATGAGAAAAACATGCCTGATTATTTTTGGGCTGAAGCAGTAGCAACTGCTGTTTATATTATGAACAGAACTCCCACTGCAGCTGTCCATGGCATGACGCCTGAAGAAATGTATACAGGCCAAAAACCAGATATTTCTCACTTGAAGGTATTTGGTTGCATAGCTTATGTTCATGTTCCTGATGAGAAGAGAACAAAGCTGGATCCAAAGGCAGAAAAATGCATCTTTATTGGATATGCTCAGCACCAGAAAGGGTATCGCTGTTATAACCCTTCCACCCGCAAAATGCAAGTGAGCAGAGATGTTGTTTTTGATGAAATGAGCAGCTGGTATGCACCAACTGTTATGGTAGGAGATGTAGATGCAGGAAATGGGAATGCTGCAATAAATGCAGAGCAGCAATCTCAAGCCTTGAGTGGACCCAGAGAGTCCTCTACTAGTGGATCTAATGCATGGACAGGGAGATTGAGATCTAGTGAATCATCACATGGCAGTCCTGATAGTGTTGTGCACGTATCACATAAGGGAAAAGAAAAAGTGGACCATGCTCCAGTGTTTGATGTGTCTGCTGGTAGCTCTCATGTTGATGGAGAGTCAAGTGGCTCTGAAATGAGCCTTGATGAGGAACTTGGGATTCCTTCTGTTGTTACACCTGGTGCAAGGAAAAGCAGGCATGATTTAAAGACTCTTGCAACTGATCCAGTTGTACGGAGGTCCACTCGTATTAAGTATCCAGTTGACAGGCTGAGATATGATGGGTATACAGCACATCACTATGCTTATATGGTCAAGGTTCTAGAGGAGCCAGAGCCCACATGTTTTGAGGATGTAGCAGGGCATAAAAATTGGGAAGCAGCTATGGATGAAGAGATGGCTGCCTTGGATGCAAACCACACTTGGGATTTGATGCCTTTGCCTCATGATAAGAAGGCTATTGGCTGCAAGTGGGTTTACAAAGTAAAGCACAATGCTGATGGGTCTGTTAGCAGGTACAAGGCAAGATTGGTTGCCAAAGGTTTTGCACAGACATATGGAATTGACTATGAGGAAACTTTCAGCCCAGTTGCAAGGATGGCAACCGTGAGAGCAGTAATTGCTATGGCTGCTGCAAAGGGATGGTCTTTGCATCAGATGGATGTGAAAAATGCCTTCTTGCATGGTGACTTGCAGGAAGAGGTTTATATGATGCAGCCAGAAGGTTATGAGGATAAAGCACACCCCGATTTTGTATGCAGGTTGCGCAAAGCCTTGTATGGCTTAAAACAAGCGCCGAGGGCATGGTCAGACAAGATAGGGCAATATCTTGTCACTATTGGATTTCAGATTTCCAATTCAGATTTTTCACTTTATGTGAAAAGGACAAATAGAGGGATTGTGCTTATAGTCATCTATATTGATGACTTGATTATTACAGGTGATAGTGATGCAGACATTAATGAAGTGAAGCTGCTGTTGAAGCAGAAATTTGAGATGAAGGATTTGGGAGAGCTGCGTTACTTCTTGGGCATTGAGGTTATTAGATCCCCGAGTGGGATATGGCTGTTGCAAAGGCAATACGGTTTGGACATGCTGTCCAAATATGGGATGACAGGCTGTAAGCCTATCTCTGTTCCATTGGAGCAGAATGTGAAGCTCAATGCAGAGTCAGGTGAGCTTCTTGAAGATATTACTATGTACAGGCGCATAGTAGGTAGCTTGATTTACATGACTATAACCAGACCAGATTTGAGCTATGCTGTGGGGCTGGTGAGTCAGTTTATAACATTAGCAGCATCATGCTTGCTAATAACCCAGTTTATCATGCTAGAACGAAGCACATTGAGGTGCATTATCACTTTGTGAGAGAGAAGGTTCTAGCTGGTGAGATTGATCTTGTCTATGTCAGCACTGAGGAGCAGGTGGCTGATATTTTTACGAAGGCATTGGGTACCGAGAAGCTTCGCAGATTTAGGAGCTTGCTTGGTGTACGTGAGATGGATTTGAGCTTGAGGGGGAGTGTTGAGATATCAAGCTCTACCCCCGATATATCTCCTGGATGACTATCATTTATGTCACCGCCTATGTTAGTTGTACTCGTGGTGTAGTTAGACTACCACGTATGTTTTTGGTTTGGGTTCACATATGAACCACGTATTCTAGGTTTTGACATATAGGGTATTTCCCTCTTCTATTGTATTGTTGTTGTGTGCAAAAGTGAAGAAAGGCTTCACCCTCCAACCTTGTGTCCTCTCTCTTTTGTGTGTTGTGAAGAAAGCTGAACTTGAGTCTCCTATCTCTCTCCCTCATTCTTTACACTTCCTACTGTGGATGTATAAGGTATCTTTGCCATTTTAGCCTGCTCCTCATCTGACTTAGGGTTGTCCGCTTGGCTGAGTTTCACATATGGAGGCAATGGAGTACTTATGGACTTTCCCCTCTCCATATTGAAACACTCAAGTACCTTGCTAAGGTACTCTTTTTGTGACAAATGAAGGAGTTTCTTGTTCCTATCCTGAACAATCCTCATGCCAAGTATGTGACTGGCATCACCCAAATCCTTCATGTCAAAGGTCTCATGCAACATTTTCTTCGAGGCATCCACATCCACAGTAAATTTTCCAGCAATAAGCATGTCATCAACATACAAAATAAAAATAAGAAGGCTGCCATTTGATACGTCCTTTGTGTAGAGGCAATGATCTATCTCACTCCGTGTGTACCCTTGGGATCGTATAAATGCATCAAACTTATGGTACCACTCCCTGGGAGCCTGCTTCAGCCCATAAAGACTTTTCTAAAGCTTGCATACCATCCGTTCGTTGCCCTACACAACAAACCCCTCTGGATGCTGCATATAGATGTTCTCATGAAGATCTCCATGTAGAAAAGCTATTTTTACATCCATTTGGACAAGCTCCATGTCCTCTCTAGCAACCAATGCAAGCACTATATGAAGGGTAGTCATCTTCACCACTGGAGAAAAGATCTCATCAAAGTCAATACCCTTCTCTTGCTTAAAACCCTTGGCTACAAACCTTGCCTTATACTTAGGCAATGCATCTGTTGGTGATATCTTCAGCTTGTAAACCCATTTGCATGGCAATGCATGCTTTCCTTTGGGCAAATAAACCAAATCCCAAGTAGCATTCTTCATCAAAGAATCCATCTCTAACTGCATAGCCTTCTCCCACTTATGCTTGTCATTCCTAGACATAGCACCCTCAAAGCATGAAGGCTCACCACAATCTGTCAACATGACATAATCTAGAGATGGAGCATATCTCTATGGAGGTCGTGAGACTCTAGTGGAATGTCTCAACACTTGCTCACCATGAGCATCTTGCTGTCCCAACTGATTTTCCTGCATAACTTGAGGTTGTCCACCTAGACGTGGCTCTCCCACCTCACGATCTATGGGCTGTCCATGCCCTGCATCATGTGGAATAGGTTGTGCATGCCTCTCATATTTTGGTTGTCCATCCTCTTGAAACACCACTTTGGGTATCTCAACATTCTTTTCTGGCTTCTTGTGCATCTTGTCCTCATTAAAGACAATATCATGGCTGCGTACTATCTTCCTAGCCTCTGGATCCCACAATCGGTATCCCATCTTGCCTGAATCACCATATCCAAGAAAATGCACTTCCTTGACTTTGGATCAAGCTTGCTGCATTTTTCCTTAGGGATATGAACATAAGCTTCATAGCCAAATACACGAAGATGCCCAGAAGATGGTGGCTTGCCTGACCAAACCTCTTCTGGCACTTTCCCATGTAGTGCCTTGCTAGGCGATCTATTGATAAGATGTACTGCTATCTTGATAGACTCAGCCCAAAAGCCATGAGGTAGACCAGCATTAGAAAGCATGCTTATATTCCTTTCTTGAATAGTTCTATTCATCTTCTCAGTAACCCCATTCTGAGAATGATTCTCAGGAGTAGTCAACTCCCACTTGATGCCACGTAGCTCACAAAAATTCTTAAATGCATGAGATATACTCTCCTTCATTATCAGTGCGCAAGCATTTGAGCTTCTTGCCCGACTGATTTTCAGCAAATGCTAAGAACTTTTGAAATGCATCAAAGACATCACTCTTCTTTCAGAGAGGATAGACCCACACTTTTCGTGTAGCATCATCAATGAAAGTAGCAAATTAAGAAGCACCACCCAATGAGACACTAGGCATAGGTCCACACACATCACTGTGAACCAACTCCAATGGTTCAAGCCTCTTCTTGCCCAAAGATTTTTTATGTGAAGACCGTGTTTGCTTCCCATACATGCAATGCTCACACATGCTAAAATATGAAAAGTTAAACACGAGAACATACTGCAAACTAGAAAGTATCTCCATTCCTATCACGCTCATGTGTCCCAACTGACGATGCCACAAAGAGATGGATGGCTGCTTGGTCACACTGATTACATTATGTCTTATGTTTGACACATGCATTGAGTACAACATTCCATGCTTGGAACCTCTAGCAATCACAAGTGACCCTTGTGCTAATTTTCCATGTATTGTTGCCAAAAACCACATGATAGCCATCATCATCAAGCTGTCCCGTACTTATCAAGCTCTTTTTTAGATTTGAAACATGCTTGACATTCTTGAGTACAAATGTAGAACCATTAGGAAGAGACAAGTGGATATCTCCCACTCCAACAATGTCACATGGATAATCATTTCCAAGTCTCACAGTTCCTTTCCTTCCTACATCATAAATGGTAAACCACTCCCTATGTGGAGTGACATGGAAAGATGCTCTTGAGTCTAGTATCCAATTTTGTGATAATGCATCATCACTAGTCACAAGAAAAGCATGCTCAAACATAGAGGTATAAAGAATGTCACCCTCATCACTATTGTTACTTATGGCAATCACTTCCTCTATATTGACTGTGGATTTCTCTTCCTTCTTGGGCTGCACATTAGCTTTGCCTTTGCCTTTATCATTCTTCCATTTGTAGCAATCCTTTTTAAAATGGCCTTTCTTCCCATAATAGAAGCATTCCAAATCCTTTTTGGCATGGGACTTTCCTCTAGATTTGCTTCTAGACTTGCTTGAATTTCTATCATGGTATTTCCCCCTAGAATATGACCTCCCTCTCACATTGTGAGCACTTGAACTTTTAGTTCGAGCATTGTTCTTTCTATTTACCTCCTCAGTGAGAAGGCTACTCTCAACATCACTACTTGTCAGGCCTTCTGCACGAGTTGAATTGCTTATAGCAGTCCCTAAAGTGTCCCAACTTTTAGGAAGGGTGACCAATAAGAACATTGCCTTAACTGAGTCATCAAAGGCAATTTTCTAAGCTGAAAGTTGACAGAAAATTGTATTAAACTCATTTAAATGGCTAGACATTGAAGTCCCTTCTTCCATGCAAAGATCTATGAGTTTCTTCAGCCAATACACTTGACAAGCGGCACTCTGCTTCTCATAAAGATCATGCAACTTTGTCCACACACCATAGGCACCACCTGCAGTATCTTTCACATTGAAATACACCGATTTTGAAAGTGTGAGCATGATCGTGGAGCATGCAAGCTCATCCAATTCCTTCCACTCTTCATTATCTTCCCAATCCTTTGGCTTTATGCCTTTCCATTTTATAGCCTTTACTTGCTTCTTCTGCACCTGAACATTGTAGATTTGCTCCTTCCAATAGGAGAAGATTGTGCCATCCAACTTCTCAATGTTAAACAATGCATTCTTTGATGCCGAAGCCATCACAATGGATGATGGAAAAACCAGGATACACTGCACCAATGTACCAAACTCAAGCCCAAAAAAACTATCAACTGCAATGACAACAGCCCCACATACTCTGTCACAAATACATGTTTTGCTGTAAGTGACCTTAGGGCATCCTAAAACTAGCCAATAGCTTTTGCACGGTAGCTCCGATGCAAAAAGTTTAAACAGAAGAAATGTATCTTGTAGAAAACTCTACAACTTATCAGTTTAAAGTAAGTCCAAAATCCTTACATATTTCCTTATATCTTCTGTTGGAAACCACCACCTACAAACTTTTACTGCTGTAATAATAGTTTGCAATAATTTTGGCCTGTTTTGAACTGTCAATATCTTCCCAACCGTAACTCATTTGCCTTTGCTATAGCACCAAAGTTGTAGATAACCAATAGATCTACAAACTTCTAGTTTATTGCAGGTCCAAATTTATTATGGATTTTTTGATATTCACTGCTGAAAGTAGCCCCCTGCTCACTTTTTCTAGCTGCTGTCATAAACTGTTAAAGCTATAAATCATGGGCATCATAACTTTTTCTCTAAATCTCAAATTGAAACGCTTTCAAAAACAAGATTGTAGATTGTCCAAAAAACTAATACTTCTTAGTTCAACTCAGAAGACAATTCCTCATGGATTCTTTGATATTCACTTCTGAAAACAGCCACCTGCTCACTTTTTATTGCTGTCACAAGACTGCAAACTGCCAATCACCAACTTTTCCTGAAACATTTGAGGCATAAACTCCAATGAAATAGCCTAACAATTCTAAAAATTGTTGTCAAAAAAATTCCCTTAGTGGAAAGAGTATTGCACTCACAAAAATAATCCCTTCCTGGGATACAGGATAGCTTCATAAAAACACTGCTTACTTATGTTTACTTTCTAAGCTAAACAACGGCTCAAAATGCATCAATTGTAAGCAATCACTTTCAGCCAACCTTTGGCTTGATATGCATCAACTTGAAGGCATAAACCCAACTAACATTTGAATGTACCAGCCGCCTTTGATTAACTAGAGTCCGCCACGAGCAAAAGACGTTTTTGCTTTTGGGCCCCAAAAAAGCAACTTCCAATGGCTTGAATTGTAGAGCAACAGGTCGTTTTTGACCGTAGAAAGGATAATATTCCTTCTCCCCCACTCAAACAAGGCAATAGATTGCTGGAACAGTTGAGGCAACCTGATATATAAGGTTGAAACAGTAAAAACGAGCTAGTATATATCAAAATACAGCTCCCAGGGGTAGCCCACGAGCAGTAGGAGACTCCACGCAACAAGTTCGGGCTCTTGGCATAGCAACACCGCAATGCTATAGTCTCTTTGTTGGCTTCGCTTAACCAAGCTCTGACACCAGTTGATGGAGAGGAGGTCTTATTGGAGAGCAACAAAGAAAGGGAGAACACCAAATTGTGGGTGCTAACTCACCCAGATCAAGATAAGCTCTTATTATGTATCTATGGTACAAAGGGGTATATATTAAGCCATTGGCCTTTACCCCAACAAGTGGTGCATAACAAGTAGGTACAAGTACTTGTGAGCACTGCCTTTACTATGAGAGGGAGGGAGGGGGAGGGAGGCAGAGAAGGAGTGCCTTTACTACCCGGGAGGGCGGGGAGAGGGATAGGGAAAGGAAAGGGGAAGGAGGTAGGAGAGAGAGAGAGAGAGAGAGAGAGAGAGAGAGAGAGAGAGAGAGAGAGAGAGAGAGAGAGAGAGAGAGAGAGAGAGAGAGAGAGAGAGAGAGAGAGAGCACAATTTAAATCAAAAGAATCCATGTGGCAAAAGGTTGCGTGGGACACTTTTTTTATGGAAGTGTAAGTAGAATGTTGCGTGGAAGGTAGTGCTAACAAAATCTTAATTTATTTGAACTCAAAACTCATTGCGGCACATTGGTTGTTCCATGTAGTTACTCTGTATCTGGAAAATATGCTAAGATGCACTACAAGCTCACACTGTTATCTATGCCTATGTAATGGCATGACATGCATTGAGCTTGTTGTCTAAGTCCTCTCGTGCTTAAGAACACATCAATAACTGCCTGCCTCAGCTTTGTGAATGTACGTAATAACCACTTGGGTAGATTACCAACACTAAGTTACTCTTGAGGAAATGAAAGCCATGTATTGTGCCAATAATACTAGGAATCTAACTCACTTGTAAAGGCACTTGACCGCTCTGCACCCTCGCAAACATAAGAACCTTCTCTAGTGGTGTGCTCGAAAGGCAAACAGGCATTTACTTCTAACATCTAGTTCTTGTTCGCTGCCATGAACAAGAGATGGTCCACTGCCATGCTGGGCATTGCATTCCTCCAAAACATGCTCATCAATAGTGTCCTTACTTGCAAGTGCCTAGAGGAGCCCATTTCAGGTTGATTCTATTGCAATGTACTTATTAAAAGATAGAGGTTGACTACCTTCTCCCCATCATCATATAGGTAACCCTCTTCTAAAAGCATAGGGTATGTCCTATGCAAAATGAACCGCACCTGCATTGCATGTCGGTGGATAATGTGGGAATGATCTGCTAGCCTGAGAGCAATGTACCATCCCTTGTCTGCATAAACCTCAAAGCAAGGTTTGTCATGGCCACCGCTGACAAATCTCTGGAGAACACATTCCAAGGGGGAATGCCACTATCCTCAAAAAGCTCTATTGGCAGGCGTGTTGGGAAGTCCACCTAGAAGAGAGGAGCGATGTCCACAGTGACCAAATTTGCATGCGAGAGGCCCTAAGCATCTACTCTCACAGAAAATTATAGTATCTTATGAGCCAACCAGCAAAGATCCTCAAGCACAAAGTTTTCGCATGGAAACATCAATTTAGTGTTACCCACAATGTCATGCCATGTTTTGGTGCTCTGAACTGATAAGTTATGCTTACATATTAGGGTGGTTGACAAGCACGCAGACATCTACTATGACAACATCCATGTATGTACGTGTCTCTCTTCCTGTCATAAACCAATGTGGTAAGAGATTTGGAATACTATTTTCATGTAGCTCACACCATCCATGCGTGGGCAAAGAGCACCCTCTCAAAGGACAACGCAATAAGCAGCAATGCCAAGAAACCAACTTTTACCCTACGGTGGTCGGTGGAATGTCGAACACATCTGCATTTGTGCCTGCAGCAATGATTCGTTCTAGATAATGAATAGCTATACAAGGGATCACATATTTCTAGAATCTGCAATAGGATAACCCATCATTAAGGGTTTGGTTGGAGGAGGGGGGTACTAGAAATACAACCCCCTCTTGCTTTTGATTTTGCAAGAAGCACTGTAGGATTCAGGCTTGTGCTTCAAAGATGAGTCGGATTCTTCTGTTAACACCACCTCTTGTGCATCGAGCTATAGCAATGTATGTCCTAGTGCATCCTCCCCTTGGGGTTTCTCATCCTCTTAAAGCACAAGTCACAACGAAGCATTATTCAACACGCTCGATGGAAGAGTGATGCACTAGAAACGATATACAAAAACCATGAATGCAGGAGAGGGCCTTCAAAACATACTCGAACACAAGACACAATCACTATCGGGTATGCATCCCAAGGGGTAGTCCAACCACCAAGGGAACTCCATGGTTTCCAATTTCGAGAGGCCTTTCCTATCTCTCAGAAGTTGCTCTCCATGCTCCTCATTGCTATACTATATTTCACAGAGTATTCAACATCAGATAGACCCTTGTTGGATAGGTTCCCTGTGGCCTTCCTTATAGTATTCACGAAGTCTTCTTACAAGCACTCACACTTGCATATCAATGGATGTAATATTAATTAGATTTGCATATATTTTATTCTCCCACAAAAACTATTCACCTTCCATACAAGTTGTGAGAGCACTGTGGCTGGGGCAGTATACCACGTCGATAAACCTCCTTTTCTTCTCTCCGTTGCCATCTCAACCTCCACCCATCTTCTATCCTCCTTGGAAAATAGATGGAGAAGGGATGCCTTGTCCTGCTATTCCAAACAAGAATATCTTGTGTGAAAAATTGAGGACAAAGTTGGTGTCACATGAGGTCTAGCAACCCTGCATGATGTTTCCATGAGTGTAGTTTTCAAAAATCAAAACAGCATTCAAATTTTAACAACGCATAAGACACACTCTTTTGTGGACTTCAATGCAAGGAGTAGTTCTCCCTCTTTGCTTTTTTGCACTTTCAAAAATTGACATCTCACACAAACATGTCGAGATGGCTAATGCTCATATGCTGAAAGAAAACCAAAAAATACATAATTAAATATTTATAGCTCCAAAGCAGTGTCTCTATAGTGTAGAAACAATTCACAAAGGCAGCTAACCTTCAAAAATCCAAGCCAACTGGGCCTTCAGCCTATGATTGCTGTCCCACACCAAGAACTCACCCGCTAGTTCATTCTCGAACTGCCCATTCATAGCTGTCCAAGTTGGCCCCATTCCTGCAAATTGAGGTGGGAAACTTCTAGGTATGCCTCACTTCTTGGCTTTTGAAGGGAGCTCATGGTTTGGCCACCAGTAGTCCCAGATTGCAATGTGTAGCTCTTTGGAGTACCTGTCTAGACAACCATTACAAAATAGAAATACGATGATAACAGGAAAACAATCCATAGAGCTTTTGAACAAAAACCGTGTACACACCTCCAAAATATCAATGGTTCTTTCCATGTCTTCCCATCTCTTCTTAAACTACTTGTAAAGAAAGAACGTACACATTGCACACGCAGAAGGATATTTTATGCAGAGAACTTTAAGGGTCGTCTACAAGGCACAATTGTTTGTACATTTCGGCTCCTTTCTGTACTGTGCAAGCAGACACATAGTACATGCAGACTTGCAGACTTCCAAACTAAACTAAGATCTTATCGCATGCAAAATATCCTTTGATACTAATCCCTCCTAATTTTATGCATGCCATGCATCATGTGGTTGGTTGTTGGTTCCCTCATGCATCAACCCAACTAACCTAGACCAAACCTAGAACACTAACTAGAGGTAGGTCCCAACAATATTTGTAATCTTTCACTTCCAAGTATCTATTCCCAAAGCTCTTCTCTCATCCTTGCTCTATTCATTTCCCCCACTCCTTGCCATTGGCATAAACACCTTCTTTTTCCTTCCATCTCGCTCCTCACTCTTAGTCATTTTTCCCCCCATTCGAGTCCATTCTGCAAATTCTTGTTCTCTTCCATCTCTCTTTCTTTATCATCTCCCCCCAATGGATGTATACAACATTGTAGAAAGTGTGGAGGCCAGAATTAGTAGTCTGAAGGAATGGATTGCTGCCCAAGCAGTGAGGAGAGATGCAAGAATTGAAGAAGACTCTTCATTGACATAGATAGAGAGAGAAGAGTTTGATTCAGAGAGGTATGCATAAAATGAGGAAATTGCAAAGGTAAGAGAGAGCAAAATACTTTTAAGGAAGATGATAAACACATGGCACAATATGGAGGACTTCTTGAGTAACCTTCATTATCGCTCCAATCAGCATGGGCAATTTGGTGTGGACGCTGAAGAAAGAATAAGGTTTGTAGTTATATTGATGATTCAGAAGTGGACTAGGTAGAAGAGTGGGTTTCTAAGTAGATAAGATATACCAATGAGGATATCTTCCAATGATATGTTTTTGGCTTTTACTGATGTTGTAACCAAGACAACAAGCCCAGTAGCTATGAGCCTTATTTTGTACTGTCTGCAACAAGCTTGGTCTCGCAGAAAAGACCATATTAGTATGTAAAGATAGTTTGCTTTTGAGTTACTATTGTTAGCTTGCATGTATTCTCTTTATCTTACACATCATACACACAGATGGAGAATTATGCAAACAACTAAGGGGCCACCTGCGGTCTACATTGCATTCATAGAGCTTGCGTGGTCGCCCACAAGCATAATTGCAAATGAAGAAGGGTCTCCAAAACTATCCATTTGAAGATCTTTCAAAGTCCTTAGAGTCATTGCAAAGTCTCCACATGAGAACTTTCCAAGGCCCATTTCGAGCACTTTCCAAGTCCCATCGTAGATGAAAAGGTGCCATCGAAAGTGTTAATTTTGGGAGTTTGCCATGTCCAACAACATTCGTTAGGAGCTGCATTGCATCATGCCCGATCTTCAAGAAAGGGGCATTTTCCAAGTCCCATTTTCATATGCTTTAGTGCAAATGAAAAGGTGCTGTGGAAAGTGCCCACTTCGAGAGTTTGCCATGTCCAACATCATTTGTTAGGAGCTAGGTGTTACATCATGCCTACTCTTCAAGAAAGGGGCATTTTCCAAGGCCCATTTTGGGGCACCCTCCCACTCCACAAGAGTTATGCACAAACATGAGGAGCACTCAAAACACCTCCCATGAGTCGAGAGTACAGACTCCAAACCACCCCACACCCACACCAGTTGAGATTAGTCCTATGGACGACACAACCTAGCAGGTAGGAGAGCTACCAGCCTTTTCCCCTATCATCAGGAGTCCCTTCTCCCCTAGAGTCTAGAGTCCCTTCTCCCCTATAGTCAAGAGGCCCTTTCATTGCATCAATCCACTCCCACTCCCAAGAGTCCTATTGCAAATACTTTATGGACATCTCCCATTAAGCCGTCTGGGTACCAACTTGGAGTCAAAAGAATCACTGCTCCATATGATCCAAAACTTTGATAGGCTCACAGACAACATCCACAAGAATATCATCCCTAGACTCGATAACTCACCCCAGAGTGAACATCAAGAACCAAGCCATCCTCATTTGAACCTTATCGAAGCCTATGATCTGAAGCGGGATGCTTGCCCCCATAAAAGCCCCAATCCATATAAGGTCGGCCACCTATGAGTTGCATCAATCCGCTTGATTCTTCTCTTACATCCTTTGAGGTGACTTACCAACATAAGTTTACAATCGTCTAGAAGGTCCTTGAAACTCTTCCAAGATCCCATAGAGGAAGTGGGAACTTGACCACTGCACTTAACCAAATCCCCAAGAGGTCAGCCATGATCATCAAGTATGAGGTCATTCCACATGATAGGATGCCTATCAATCTCTTCCTACGAAGAGGGTGGGATTCTTCAAAGAAGCTGCCTCAAACCTTCACGATGGCAGTCATAAAAGGGGAAGCATGAATACTAAGATGCGTTGAGGTAAAGATCGTGCCATATCCAACAACATTCGTTATTAGGAGATGGGTTACATCATGCCTAATCTTCAAAAAAGGGGCATTTTCCAAGGCCCATCTCTACACTTTTCCATGTCCAACAATGTTTGATAGGAGCTGGGTTACATCATGCCTGCTCTTCAAGAATGCAGATGAAAGTGGGCCTTGGAAAGTGCCCATCTCTAGAACTTTCCATGTCCAACAACATTCGTTAGGACAAGAAAGGGGCATTCGGTCATTCTCGAAGGCACATTTAGAAGCTCATTTTTAGAAGTCCCACACATAGATGAAAACAGTCCTTGGAAACTTCCCATCTGAAGACTTTGCCATGTCCAACTATTCAAGAAAGGGTTATTAGGGCATTATTGAAGGCAATTTCACAGGTTCATTTTTGTTTGCACTAGGGCAGATGAAAACGGGCCTTGGAAAGTGCTCATTCTGGGACTTTGCCATGTCGAACAACCTTCACTAGGAGCTACATTGCAACATGCCTCCTATTCAAGAAAGGGGCATCAGGGCATTTCAAAAGGCACTTTTAGAGGCTCGTTTTCATCTGTAGAGCCTTGAAGAGTGCTCATTCTAGGACTTTGCCATGTCCAACAACCTTGAGTAGGAGCTGCATTGCACTATGTCTTCTATTCAAGAAAGGGGCATCAGGGCATTTTGAAAGGCACTTCCGGAGGCTCATTTTTGTCCATGCTAGCACAGATAAAATCAGGCTTTGGAAAGTGCTCATTTTGATGTCTAATAACCTTCACTAGAAGTTGCATTGCATCTGCTTACTATTCAAGAAAGGGGCATTAGGGTATTCTAAAAGGCACTTCCAGAGGCTCGTTTTTGTCTACGCTAGTATAGATGAAAACGGGCCTTGGAAAGTGCTCATTTTGGGACTTTGTCATGTCCAACAACCTTCAAATTAGTAGCGGAATTGCATCATCAGCATCTGGTTCTTCCCTTCGTAGTTATGCCATCACTTGTATCTAGCTTTGCCTATCTTTTCCCTTCTCCCTAGAGCATTAGGCTCTCACTTTGTACCCCTCTTCTTGCTTTTGATGTTTTGAATAAAGTTCATCCTTCCTTTTCCTCACCCTTCTTCCATCTCCTCTTTCCTCACTCTAAAGCTTAGTTTACCCACATGAGTGAATCATTTCTAGATCTATGTTAAGGGTATTCTCTACTCCCCTGGGCGACCTCAATTTGCCATGTACGTGGGAAGCTACTTCTCTGTTGAAGGAGATCGTTGCCCTTTCCATAACTTCAGTCGAGAGTATGGATAGTTTTGACACTCTTCCGTAAAATGGTCATAACTTTCTACTCTAAGCTCCATTTTGAATGAAACTTATATTAGAATCTTCGTCTTTTCAAGATCTATCTACTACTAATGTATTCAAATATTTGTTCCATTTAGTAGAATAAAAGTTATTGTTGTCTGTGTGGTTGGGTCTATTGTTTGGAGTAGTTTTGAGAACCTTTCAAAAAACCATCATAGCTTTATGTTCTAAGCTCCGTTTTGAATGAAATTGATATCAAAATCTTCATCTTTTTGAGATCTATATTTTGTCCCAACCATCCCATTTAGCCAAATCAGCCCTATTCATTCATGCCTTCCACATCAGTTCACATTGTGTTGAGTCAATGATGTTCTTCCAACAATGGCTCGCCCTTACTTTTGGGGCTGACCGATTAGCTCAAATCAATGCTTCCCCTCAGCCTTTCTTATTTCCAATGCTAGAGTACAACCTCACCTTTGACATCTATATCTTTGGTTTGATCTGAGAAGATAGAGAGTGAGTGTCTCTTTAAGCTTCATTTAATGCCCAAATCGCTTCTCTCTTCTTCAATTTGTGGGTTGAGACATGACCAAAACTAAAACCCCAATTTTGTGTCACATGTTTTGGTGGAGATGCTGGGTAGGTTTTGCCTAGAATCCTTCTATCATAACCACACGGTCCCGTCAAATTGAAGGAAAGAAAGTCATCTTTGGAAAAGTTTTTTATTTTTACTCATCTTTTGGTGCAAAAATATTCAACATCCTAGTGTTCCATGGATCAGAGGAAGAAGATCCGGGGAGTTATCTCTGAGAGTTCAATCAAGCATGCCGCTTGATAGGTTGGTCTATGATGGAGCAAACTGAAATACTTCAAGATTTCTTGGAGGGCATGGCCTTAACTTGGCATGAGGCTTTGCTAGAAGAGACCAAGAGTGATTGGGAAAGGTTGACCAAAGTAATGAAGGAGATATTTGGGACGATGGAGTCACCAAATGCCTTACTATTATAGTTGGACCATATTTCCCAAAAGGAAGGAGAGTCAATTTCCACCTTATCAGTGAGGTATGAGGCGTTGTTCATGAAGTATCAATAGGTTGCTTTACATGTTGCTTCTTCTTCTTCTACCATGGGGGACTATAAAAATTCTTTGGTAATGGAGCACCTTACGATGAGCAAGTTTGTGATGGCTTTGGAGCCTCATCTTCCTTCAAAAGTAATGTGTAAAGATACAATGACATACATGGAGGCACTTTGTATTGTAACTAAGAAGGAAGCTTCTTTACAAATTGAATCCTTATTTATGTCTACTCCAACATCATCGACTTTGGCTTCCCAAGCAAAGGTGATGGAAACTCCTCAGGTACAAAAGTCCTCAAAGTTGGATCATAATATTTCTCAATTGAAAGCTGAGTTTGCCAATTTGAAATTACATTTGGTAAATGCATGCCTGCCTAGAGGTCATAAGAGTAAAGAGAGTCCTCGAGATATAATTGGGATTACTTGCTATGAATGCCATGAAAGGGGACACTATCACAATGAGTGTCCTAGGTTGAAGCAAAGAGAAGAAAAGAAATTAGCAATGATGGAAGAAATTCCCTTATGAGGGAAAGAGGAAAGTCTCAAGATGGAAGAAACAAAACAAGCAAAGGCAAAGGATTCAGAACTTCAGGTCTGGAATCTTGCAGTGAAACATAGTGAAATTGTGCCTTCTACTCCTCAAAGGAAAGCAAGATCTTTGAAAATGGAAGAGAGCATAGAGCAACCAACAGTTGTGAAGGTCATCCCAACAAAATATGAATCCTCAAGTAGGTTTGGATCCTCCACTCTTGAACTTTTCAAAGAGAGTCAAAGATTCATTCATTTCCATCCTTGGACAAGGATACCTTTACCTTTGTTCTATTGGGTGATGTTTCTCCTCCTACAACACATGATGAGTCTTTTAAAGGAGTTTTTGGATTGTTTGTTGAAGACTCATGTGGTGATCAAGAAATCTTGATTGTTGAAAATGTTTCTTTATCATTCACAACTAGTGCATCAACTCATATGGATAATGAGAGTGATATCTTTGATCCTATTCTTGATGGAGTTTCATGCTTATTTGTTGAAGATCCATGTGAAGATCTTAACATGGTTGTATTTGAAACATGTGACTATGAAAGTGTTGACCTTTTAGATACTAACTGTCTTGAGAACAAGCAATCCATATTTGCTATTGATGATCAAGAGAGCCACATAGTCCCAAAGGATGATGTTTATGCTAGTGATCCTAAGGATGTTGAGGGTCCTGCAATGTTGACACTTGTAAATGATGTTGACTTGGAATCTAAGATGATGATAGAAAATGACAAAGAATGCTTTGAAATTCTCGATGATGCCTTGTTGGAAGAGGAGAACATAGAAATATGTGATGCTGATGCAGGGGTCCTTGAATACTTGGAATTTGAAGATGCTTGTATTATTCTTCTCTATCCACCGTCCTTGTGTGGCTTGCATCCAAGAGTGAACTTGAAAATGTTCAAAATCGATGATCTAGTAGGAGATGTGAATAGAGCACATGAAATGAAATGCTTTTGCTTTTTACAGCAAGAGGAAACTCCCGACGGTTAGAGAGTTACAATTCTCGAGATTTCAATATATAAGCAAAATCATTACATTTTCATCACTTCCTATTTGGTGGCCCATTGATAAGTATTTCTTTCGTGAATGGAGAGGTCTTGGGTTTAATTCCCACTCCTTAATAAAAGGAGAGGAAAGAGAAGAGAAGAGAAGAGAAAGAGTAGGAGTAGGAGTAGGCATAGGAGTAGAAGAAGAAGATAGAGATAGAGGAGAGGGGTGCGATGTGAGGATCTGCTACAGTTTTGTAGAAGCTCAGAGGAAAGGGGTGCGATGTGAGGATCTGTTACAGTTTTGCAGAAGCTCAAAAAATCTATCATGACTAGAAGGTGTGATCTAAGATGTGCGACATACACGTGAATGTGCCAGTTGCGAACAAGAGATGTGCGGGTGCACCCAGGAGACATGCGAATGCACGCACAGGACCCCAGAAGAAGTACAGATGTTATAGTTTTGCAGATGCGATCGATACAACCAGAAGATTTGACAACCAGAAGATGCACCGGAACTACAAGCAAGCTAGAGGCATAGAAGCAAGGATGCATAGATGCACAGAAATTGTGACCACAAGCAGATTGGAGGTGCAGAAGCTGAGAACTGCAGATGGAAGGTGTCACAGAATCACACCCAGTTGTAGGAGAAACGAATTTTATGCCACTAGCCATGGAGATTTCGATCCCAGTAGCCACACTAGTTCTGTTACCTAGAAAAGAAATCAGGACAAGAGGCTAGACACTAAGCATGGCGATGCTCAAGGGCCATAGAGGAAAGGAGAACGTGAGGGCAAAACATTATCATGGGTGGGGAAAAGGGATTAGAAGGGGAGGGAATGAAGAGGGAGACTATGGCACAAGGGGAAAGGGGGAGGGGAAAGAGACGCATGCACATGATGGGAGGAGGAATGTAAAGATGGAGACATCAAGGGAATAGGGCCATGCTTTATTTGAAAGGAAGGGAAGGGGGAAATCAAAGTACTAGCTGGGTGGCTTTACAAGAATGAGCGTGTCACATCAAGGAATAGCCCCCTCCTTTTATAGCCAAGGAGGGGGTCTGGGCCCAATAAATGCATTCTCCCACATGCATGGTGTGTGTGGAAAAGTCTCCCATGTGGGCTAGGCTGCTACGCACTCTCAATTGTGTGCGACAACCCTTTGCCTCATTTTTCCACATAAATCAACTCCATATCTCAAGTCTATGATACTCCCTTGGTCTCTTCCCAATTTTATAATACGTTCAAACCTCTAGAAGGACAAGTGGAGGGTTGGCACAAGGAATCTTGCCACCTCATCCTATTTTCCCTATTATTGAAATTGCATCCTTGGACTATCTATACCCCCCCACATGGGCCTATCCTACATGCAAGGAATAATCCAATATAATATCCATCTCCAACTATTTTATATTACTTCTCTCATGGACTTTAGGCCATATCTCACTAAATGTAGGCATGGGACCACCTAGGTGGAGGGGTGGCACATGGAGGAACCATGCCACCTTACATTTTATAATATTACTACCATGGATTATGTACAACACACCTTATGGGTCCTCTTACGTGGAAGGGTGGCACATGGTCATGCTGTGCCACCTCAACCCTGGGCCCTATGCACACCATATTTTATTATACTATTGCCATGCATACAAACACACACACACACATTTATGCCTTTTTCCTTAGACAAATTTATCCATAACACTACCCCCTATGGCACTCATTGTACCTCCTAAACCAGAGCATCTACATCTATGCTCACACTCTCTCTCCCTAGCCTCACCATGGGTGGTAGCTTGGGAGATCTCTATGGGGTGGGTGCATCCTTGACTCAGTATCTCTCATATTCAAAATTGCTTAGGAGTCTCTCCCTATCGTGTGGATCCATCCAAGTGGGTAATCTTTTTAGTATTCTTCGTACTACTATCGGAGGTAGTAGTATTAAAGGGTATCTTTTTACCCCGCCCACTTGATCCTCCGGTTGCCATCCTTTACAAAAGCAAAGAAAACATAGCAATTTGTGAGACCACAAAGCACTGAATAAATCATAGCAACTTTTGAGGCAAAAATGTGATTTAAAATTTAGAATGTAAGTTTCTTGATAGATGTTATTGCATTTGGAGTAGCATAAGGCCTTGTTTTAGGGCTCATATACCTTTTTTCACTGCACCTTACATCACTAAATTTTTGTAGGGTAAGGATAAATCCATGGCTCCATGACCCATAATGGACAACATTTGGTGTGACTCTAGGTAATTGAGTTCCCAATCTTTATACCAAATCTTGTCCATAAAATGGTTTCTCACGACTACGTTTTTTAGAAAAGCCCTATGTGACATGCACCACATTGGCTTTCCATGGGCATGTTGGGCATTCACAAACAAAATGGGACCAACATTTGGAATGCCTCTCAATTGGAAAATATTCAATTTATTCCTTTCTTGCCGAGGGATTACATAATGATATCCGATCTGCATCAAACTCTATGAGTGCACACTTTTATGGAATGGAATGTAGGTTTATAACATTCCAAAGCCTTTGGGCCACCATCAATTTCAAGTCAAGTGTGTTTTGATGTGGACAATGTATGATTCCCAACCATAATTTCTTAGATACTAATATTTTATTCTTGTCAATTCACCAAAATTGATTTGTGATTAACTGTGTTTTGCTTTCATTACTCAAGACTGTTTTCTTGTGTCCTATCATGCTAATAGGCCTCCAAGCATCTAGATACCATGCATGTATAAATTATGGAGATATTTTTTATAGTCAATAACAAAAAATTGTTTGAAGATGGCATCTAAAAACCATAGGCAGTTTCTTCCTATGGACTGTCCATTTCAAAAGGATCCATCTTTTAGTGAGACAGAGTTAGCTTGCAATCCTCCAGTCATGAGATTTGATGATTGGGAGTGACCTTGGCATGATCTACAAGTCCAAACACATATACTCTTCTTTATTGGAGGCAACATAAAGCATTAGGGGAAATGTGGACTCAAAAAGGGCCTCTTCTATTAGGCTTAAAAATATAAATTAAGCTAGCAATCAGGAATTTTTATGGACGGTTGGATCACATTTGATTTAATGGTTGGCAAGACATTTTATATCCTCAATTACATCCATTGTATTGTGGACAATCTAATGTACATGATTGAAAGTGGGATAAGAGCATAGATGTGATGTTGGATCGTTGCTTGGTCCAATGATAGAGATGGACTATTGTAGCGATAGATTAGCACTTGGAATGCGTGGTGAATGTTGGGTAATAATGGCTTGGAGTCTATGCGAAAGGATGCCATCACATTAAGGGGATCCCTTAAATGGTACATAAGATCCAACCATCTACAAGTGCACAATACACACACCCTTAGATGGGATGATGGATCCAATGATCCATAAAAGGTACCTTTTTTTAGCCCTTGGATCGCATCTAAGGTCTATAGTGAATACTCATCACCTATGGTCCATGGAGAGCCATTCAATCAAGTATCAAAGTGCAAAAATAGGGGTGTGATTTTTTGGTGAGCTTTTTGTCATGAGCTTTTTTTCAATTTTCATGAATATTGCGAGCTTTTCATTCACCTGAGAGAGAGAGGGGGGGGGTCATGGAGTGGGGTGGGTTGAAAGTTTGGGTTGTGGTTGCAATTAAGAGGAGAGAGGGGGGGGAGGGGAGATAAAGGAAAGGGGGAGGGACAGGCGCATGGGTAAGGTGGCATGGAGAAGTGAGGGGAGGGGAGTTGGAACATATATTCATTATCATAGTGGAGAACGTAGAGGGGGAACTTATAAGGTATGCAAAGAGGAGTGCAAGGAGGAGAGAGAGGATGAGGAATGTGAAAGTTATGTTCATCTACTAAATGTAAAGGGGAAGGGAGAGCATGTGGGAAATTTGTTTATTTTCAAAGTGTATAATTTGACAGATTTGACCTCATATTTGGATTCCTCGTCGAATTCCGGTCATTTTGAGTACCAACATGACCATATTCTGATAAAAATTGGAAAAATGGTGTTTTTGTCATTTTGGCCTGTTTGGGGCCTGTTTTGAGTCTGCGCTACAAATATGAGGTCAAAAGTTTCAAATTATACACTTTTAAAATGTACATATCTCCCATAGTTCCTCCCTTCTACTTTGAATATGGACATATCTTCCATAATTTTTTGCCTCCTACTGCCACTCATATCCTCCCCCCCCTTGTGCATAGTATACACTCTTCCACCCCTCCCACATGCTATGAAAATGAACATATCCTATATTCTCTCCCCCTCTTTCTAACCACCCCATCTTTCTTATAACAAAAACATGTATGGATTTCTAAAAAAAGCTCGTAAAAACAAAGGAAATGGTAAAAAAGCTCACATTAAAAAGCTCGCCAAAAGATTTCCCCCCAAAAATAGGCACCACATATGAGCCATTAGATTAGGGATTGTGATCTACCAAGGAGAAAGGGCATTGAATGCAAGCCATTAGATGGAATTTTCAGATTTTTCAAGGTGACAAGATTTGGATTTATGACCCTGACTAGCCAAATCTAAATCACTTTCAAATTATCTCAAAATCTTTGGACCGTTCACATCTGGAGAAATATGCAAATAATATTTCCTATAAAAACTAAGTGAACCGTCATTATGATACATGAAATTATTCCTTTAATAACAAGTAGGCCACAAACTTTTCCCCTAGAGATTAAGGAGTTAACCGCTTTCCTAATTTCTCTCTTATGAGGCCCTTTTTTGAGTCCATATCTCCCATAACATCACATACCTATTAGACCTAATGCATGTGTTCAAAAATGAGAAAAAACGTTTATGGAAACATATGATTGGGGATAGAGACAATCCAAAATCATGAGAGAATTTGAAAGTGATGAGAACCAAAAGAGCATTCTAGTCAACATAGAATTGTGCAAGTAAGGTGATTTTAATAATGTCACCATGGGTGTTGATAAAAGTAAAAGAGGCCTAGGTGAAGAGTGTTACGATGGGTACAAAAGCCTCAACTCGTACATAACACACTATTCAAAATTTTTGGACTTGTGTAAAGTCCAATTTGAGAAATGGAATAAAAAACAATCCAAAAATTTTGAATACACTAGTAATGTTGTTTTTTGAACTAGATTTGACAACTCAAAACAAAAGATTTGATGATTAAGTACTAAGAACATCAATGCATGACCAAATCTCTTACAAAGGTGGTCTACATAAACATCTTCATAACTTCACAAAAATCTCTTACAAAGGTGGTCTACATAAACATCTTCATAACCTGTTGTGAATTGAGCTACTATCACCTAAGAACATCAATAGATGACCAATAATAGATGACCAATTCTCTTAGAAAGGTGGTGTAAATAAACACCTTTATGTATAAGTGGTGTGCACACACATTTCTTTTAGAAAGGTGGTGTACATAAACCCCTTAGAAAGGTAGTGTAGATAAATCCTTTTATGTGTAAGTGGTGTACATATACACCTCACTTGGTATTAAAAAACACCCTTAAGTATAAAAATACATTTGACATAAAGTTTAAAATACACCATTAAGTATAAAATGGACCTCATAAACAATCTTTATACACAATAATGAGAGTAAAGAAATAAAAAAAGTAGTAAACTTTTTATTAGATATTCGCTTTAATAGAAGTTCAAAACTTGTGATTACAAAGCCGTCAGCCATCATGTTACTCAGTACCAATGTCCTCAATGCCAGGCCCTTGACTACCAAGGTCCTGACTAATAGGCTACTCTAAGATTGGAGTCTCAATAGCAAGGTCCTCAGTAGTTTGCTCTTCAGTTCCAAGCACCTGACTAGTAGGCTGCTCTAGAGTCTCATGACCAAGTTCTTGGTGAGTAGGGACCTAACTACTAGGTTCTTGACTCTAAAGGTAAGGCTCAAGAAGTGGAAGCACTTCCCTTGAAATGAAAAGTGAGGAAGGCACCCTTGATCTTGGGTGAAGGACATGCAAGTGGATCAAGCAAGGAATCCTTACTTAAAGAAGGTATGGACGAGGCAAAGCATGACCAGGAGGAGTTACCAGGAGGCATAGATGGTTCTTCGACCATGATCTTATAGACTTGTGTGTACGCAACAACTTCAAAAAACTATTTTTGCATTAAATCTTTTTGCCCACAAATTTTCCTCTTTACCTCAAACTCTCACAACCTATTTTCAAAAATTTCTGTCCTAGCCTATTGGGCATGCAATAATTTTCAAAAAAAAGAAAATCTATTACAAATTTCTCTCTCAACCTCAAACCACTCAAACCTCCCTACCTATTGCATATGCAACAACTTCAAAACAAAATTTAATCATAAATCTCTCCAAAAAACTCCTTAACAAAAAAAAAACAATCTATTACAAATTTCTCTCTCAACCTCAAAACCACTCAAACCCTACCTATTGCGTATGCAACAACTTCAAAACAAAATTTAATCATAAATCTCTCCAAAAAACTCCTCAACAAAAAAAAACAATCTATTACAAATTTCTCTCTCAACCTCAAAACCACTCAAACCTCCCTACCTATTGCGTACACAACAACTTTAAAACAAAATTTAATCATAAATCTCTCCAAAAAACTCCTTTTAAAAAAACAATCTATTACAAGTTTCTCTCTCAACCTCAAAACCACTCAAACCTCCCTACCTATTGTGTATGCAACAACTTCAAAACAAAATTTAATCATAAATCTCTCCAAAAAACTCTTCTCACAACACTTTATTACAAATTTCTCTCTCAACCTCAAAACCACTTAAACCTCCCTACCTATTGCGTATGCAACAACTACAAAACAAAATTTAATCATAAATCTTTCCAAAAAACTCTTCTCACGACACTTTATCAATATAAGAAATCCATTTATAATATTTTTACTCCATAATATAATAAATTTTTATTAACTAATATTAAAATATAAATTTGCTAAAAATATATATTATTAATCTATAAGTTAATATAAATATTATATAATTATTATATAAATAAATATATAAATACATTAATTAAAAAAATATAACTTAAAAGGGAGCTCTTCTAGCATATGTGCTTTATATGATACTTATTCTTAAAACAATGAAGAATTAGTGAATATATTGCTATTCTATACATTATTAACTTAAAAACTAATATAAATATAAATTAATTATTATATAAATTTAAATAAATATATAAATTATTAATATTATACATTAATAACATTTAAAATTATGTAGATTATATACTAATAACCTTTTAATTTTAAAAGTAGTCAATCAAAGAATTGAATCAATTTAAAAAATAAGAAAATATTAAATTTTACACACTTACTTTTAGCATATATGCTTTTCTTCCATGTGTATAATACTTGTTAGTTAGTTGAATAATGAAAAATTAGATAATGTATTTGTAAGGTAGGTATTTAAAACCATAGAATCTAGAAGAGGTTTAGCATACTTATCTTTGTTACTATGTGTAATACTTTGCAAAAGCCTTAAACTTTGTTTAAGGCTTTGCACAAAACTATAGTATCATTGTATCCATATCATTTTTTTACTTTAGCAACCACCAGATATCCATGGTATGCATGATATGGAATACATATTTCTTCTGAATATTTCTTATCACATACTTTTTCATTTCTTTTGATACACCATGCAGCATGAATGTAAGAAAATATGAATCGGTGTGCTTTTAGCCTATGTACTTGTCCCTAATCAGTAGGATACTTTGACTAGATAGACTTATAATTACTTAAAGTAAAGCCTTTGCAAAGGATCGTACCTTCTGATACACCATGCAGCATGAATGTAAGAAAATATGAATCGGTGTGCTTTTAGCCTATGTGCTTGTCCCTAATCAGTAGGATACTTTGACTGGGTAGACTTATACTTACTTAAAGTAAAGCCTTTGCAAAGGATCGTACCTATAAACAAAACACTTTGGAAAGCATATAACATATAGTCCATATATATCTAAACTAAATACTTTGGAATGCATATTTTATATAGTTTACATACCTTAAATCTTACACCCTAAATCTTAAATCCTAAAGTTCCCTAAATCTTAGATTATACAATCTAAGCTCTTAAAATTATATAACAGTTATAATCCCTAAACCCTAAACCTTAAACCCTAACCCCTATAACTTAAATTCTAAAACCTAATTTTCAATTATAAACCCTAGATTCTAGACTCTAAGCTCATGATCTTATATACTAAACCCTAAACCCTAAAACCTAAAACCTAAATCCTAAATCCTAAACCCTAAAAAAATAATCATAAACCCTAAATGCTAGATCCTAAACCCTAAACCCTAGATTCTAAACCCTAAACCATAAACCCTAAATCCTAAACCCTAAACCCTAAAAACATAGTCATAAACCCGAAACCCTAAACACTAAATCTTAAATCCTAAGCCCTAAATCCTTAACCCTAAATACTAAACCCTAAACCCTAACCCTAAAATACAATCAAAATTTAATGATTTTTTTCAATTTGTGCAATAGGTTTGATATATCCCCCAAACTGTTGCAAGTGGAATAGGTTAATGGTGCACTCAACCTATTGCAAAAATCAAGAAATTTTCTTGATTTGTGCAACAGGTTGGATATACCCCCCCAACGTGTTGCCTGTTGCACATACCCCCCCAACCTGTTGCTCAAGCAATAGGTTAGGGGGTATATCCAACCTATTGCACAAATCAAGAATTTTATTGATTTGTGTAACGAATTGGATATACCCCCCAACCTGTTGCTCAAGCAATAGGTTGGGGGATATATCCAACAAGAGGCCTCGGTTGGGGCGATCCCAACCTGTTGCTCAAGCAACAGGTTGGGGGGTATATCCAACTTGTTGCACAAGTCAAGAATTTTCTTGACTTGTGCAACAGGTTGGATATACCCCCAAAAAATTCTTGACTTGTGCAACAGGTTGGATATACCCCCCAACCTATTGCTCGAGCAATAGGTTGGGGTATATCCAACCTTGCACAAGTCAAGAAAATTCTTGAGTTGTGCAACAGGTTGGATATATTCCCCAACTGTATATCAAATTGTTGCACAAATAAGAAAAATTCTTGATTTGTGTAACAGATTGGATATATCCCCCAACTTGTTGCTCAACCTGTTGCGCAAATTAAAAGAATTCATTAAATTTTGGTTGTATTTTAGGATTAGGGTTTAGGGTTTAGGATTTAAGATTTAGGGTTTAGGATTTAGAGTTTAGAGTTTAAGGTTTAGGATTTATTGTTTAAAAGTTTAGGATTTAGGGTTTAGGGATTAGGAATTAAATGTTTAATGTTTAGGATTTACGGTGGTTAAGATGTTTTGGTATTAATAAAGTTTAGGATGTAGGGTTTAGGTTTAATGCCTTCTCTGCTAGTTTTGATATAGAAGTTATTAAGTAATAATAAGCTTAATGATTATTTATTATGTTCATTTTGAGTTGCTAATCTATTTTTGTACATAAAACAGGTATTCACCCTAACAGAGGGTATGGATGTGGTGTTATATAAGAAGAATGAAGTGGTGGCTCTTGGACGAATTCATAGTCTTGATCCTATGAATGTGTGTCATTTCCAACATTGTGGTGAGAGAAGATGTGTAGTGATAATCACCAACGTTGTAAATCCTGAAGTACATTTAAAATATCCACATGGAGACTTTGAAACATTAGGAGATATCTTACAATGTGACATATTTGATATGCAAGCACACAGAACCCTCTAGGACCAAGACGAAATTGTTTCAAAGACATACTTTCAAGAAATCAAGAAAACTTATTTTGAGGGGGAAAAAGTAGAGATGTTATCTTGCCCTGGAGAAGTTTTAGCAATTGGCAACTTTAAGGGCTATGCTCAAAGTTTTCTCTGTATAGTGGAGATAACTAAGTTGACTAGTACAGGTGTCATTCAAAATGCAATGGATAGTACTTCACATTTAGACATCCATAATACTACGTCTCAACTACAAGTTCATAGTACTTGTAAATGGGTGTTAGCTTTCTTGAAATCAAGTTTGCCCAAGACAGTTTCCTTCAATGTCATGGAAGATACAATAGAATATTATCAGAAGAAAAAGACTATAACACAAATGGGATCCAAATAAATAAGAAGCTATTATAATAATCAAGAGTATCATAGTGGCATGCTCACAGGTATGGAGGACATTATAGTGATAGATGTTGATGTAGAAAAGGTTTCTTGTGTTGCAAGTGACTCAAATATATTCACTGGTATAGAAGACTTGTCTTGTGTTGCAAGTGACTCAAACAGGCTCACTCATAACTAAATTTGCCTAGCTAAATTCACAAAACACTATACATATAGGAACATTGACTAACCAAATTCCTCATGCTTCATATGGAAACAATAAACATTGCTGGAAAAACAGAGCAAGGTAGGGAAGTAAATGGATAGCCACCCAGTTTAAAGCTCATAAGGCATATTATTGTAAACTACCTAAACTACCTTGTTCAATTCAAGTGAAAGGAAGTACTACTTTCTCTCTCCCTCAATGGATTATTGATTGACCTTATAAGATGGAGTATAATAAAACCTTAGATTGGTCAACAAGAAGCTCATAGCAATGGTCACCTTGATGGATGTAAAATATACCCTTCATGACATACAATCCCGTTGTGATTAGGTTGCCCCATCAATCCTTCGGTGCCTTTTTCCTCAACTTTTTAGCTTTCATACACTTCACAATGAAGAAGCATACACCTTCTCCATTGTCCACTATAGCATTCACTGCAAAGTTGTCCCCTATGCAAGACCATTGCTAAGTTCATCATGATGATCTATGTAAATAGGCTCATCAATGACTTCATCCTCATCAATAGTCAAAATAATCTACAATGGCAACAGCAATCTGCCATTGAGGAGACTTCCAGATGGGTTGACGTGGCCAAACGGGAACCTGCAAGGGTCACCGTTTCGTCTACCCTCATGGAGCAGCAACAGAGAACCAATAAGGCTCTCAACATCATAGTACACGGGATCCCACGCACTCACGATGGTAGATGTGACTGCGTTCATGACCGCTACCCTGGGTGTGGCTGAGCACAAGATAGAGAGGGCATGGCGAGTGGGGAGAGATCCCAACTGAGAGCAACCCCTAATCATACGATTTCATGACACTCGGTCAGTCCTTCGAGATCAGCCAGCGATCTCTGTGGATGAGGACCTCACACCTCTACAGGTTGAGGAGAGGTGCTCTTTGCTACAACAGCGGGATCAGGCCCAAAAGGAGGAGAACTGGGTAGTGGTACGAGAGGGACAACTTCTTATAGGCCCCCGTAGGACACCTGTCCCCTCCCCTACATAGGGAAGCGGGGTCTATGAGACTCAAATATCTGAGACCCTGTCCTGCACCATTTGGAACTGTAATGGTACCTTATGGTCAGAAACAAGGAACTTCTCGGAATCCTATATAGGCCACGACATAGTCTTCTATATAGAGACACATCAGAGTCTAGAGCGCCCTCTCCCAATAGTCAGCGGATATACGTGGGAGTCTATGTATAGAGATGAGACGAGGGGTACAGGAGGAGTTCGAGGTTCAGGTGGAGTTGCAGTCCTTTTCAGATCCACACTTCGGGGGATCATTTCAGTAGAGTAGGGAGAGACACATTCCATATTTCTTTGGATCTGGATACGACACATGGACAGCCAGGATCTGTTTGTCGCAGTTTGCTACTTCCCCCCGGAGACCTCCCACTTTGCCAGAGATATTCGAGGTGATGATGAGACATCCCCATTTGTTGCCCTTTATCAGTCCATCGTTGACTTTTCTAGCTGCAGAGAAGTCCTTCTAGTGGGGGACTTCAATGCGAGGACAAGGGCCCGCCACATACCACTTTAATCTTCTACCTAGAGTTTTCAAGGCCAAGTACAAATGGAGGATGAGTGTCCTTCAAAAATCTGTTCATGATTCTAGAGAGTATGCCATCTGAAAGCTCTTGAAATAATCTAAAACCGGCCTCTAATCACTCAGAGGGCAGTGGAACTAAACCTTTAATCACTTCAACACTTATTTATAGCTCACAAAGCATATATCACAACCATTAACCATTGCATGATCACCATTTGGCATTTACCCATTTGTTCACAAACAAAACCACTGAAAAAGGGATGGAGGCTAGAATGCCCCTGCTCAACAAACATAGACAAGTGCACTGATTGACCTCAAACACCGTGGTGCCCCTTTCGATATTTCTTTATATTTCACAGTGAAATGATTACAAGTTGCATCAACCAAGGTGTAGAAGTGCAGAGGTGGACATGACATGTGGTAGATCCTGTGTATGCAAGGCAATGATGCTAAAGCCTCTTAGCTATTCCTGGCATCATTTGCTACAAGCCTTGTAATTTAGATTGGATTATATATTACATTTCTTCCTTCACCCACAGTTCAGATTTCACTTGCCACAGTCATTGTTTTATAGTTGATTCAGAGAGTGATTTTCACGACACTTTGAGTACATTTCTTGCTTTATGTCTATGTCTAACAACCTCAATCTAGAGGCATCTACTAAACTACACAACTCTAATTACGGGACATCAAAATACCGAATGGAGACCATTTTTATACTTCAGGACAAATGGGAGTATGTCGATGGATCTACACCTAGACCATTGGAATGGTCCAACCAGCAGTAACTCTACTCCACATGTTGACACAACACCAGCAACGAGATCTACAGTGGGATCTCTAGTTACACAAATAGTTTTCGCACCTGCAGCAGATCCTACCATTGCCCAAGCACAGGTAGAATGGGATAAGAAAGATAAGTACAAAGCCAAAGTATAGAGGAGTAGAATTAGCTGCATGTGAGATTGCTTGGCTACAAAAGCTTTTATGGGATTTGGGATTGCATATGGATCAGCTAGTCAGACTTTATTGTGATAACATGAGTAGTGTAGAGTTGACAAATAATCTGGTTTATCATGCCAAGATAAAGGATATAAAAGTGTTAGAGAATAGGAGGGAATGAATCACTCAAACCTCCACCCAAGATCTCTCCAACTCTTACACACACTCAACTTAGATAGATGATCATAGATGCAACAAATACTCACTCAGAAATAACTTGGACGGAGAGAGTATATTCATCCACTAGATGGTGGGCAGAAAAACCAGTGGCGTAGTGGCATGAGCAATCTCGCAACTAATAGAACTAGGACATGTGGTGTAGACATACATCAGGCTGATGGGATAGACCCACAAAGCATGCTCATCAATTCACAGCCTAGGGCCAACTGGCAAATTCATGACACCAAGAAGGTCTAGACTTCAGAGCCAATTGGCATCAGTGTCCTCAAAGGAATGCAGAGGGGTGCAGTGCTCAGGTAGCTCAGGTAGCCAATAGTGTGACTACTGCAACCACGATTACTTCAACCTTTTAGTTGCACTTGGCACGAGCTGCCAACTGGCTTTCCGGATCCAGATGGAGGATTACTTGGTTGTTTGTGGCAGCTGGACTTGCCAATCAGGTGCACTGAGTAGGGAGTCATTTATCAAGGTAGGCTTTCAGGCAGACGTCGAGCCACGACGAGTTGTTCCTACTGACTCAGGTGGCAGTATATTTCCAGTTTGTATTTTGTTTGCACGTTATGACTTGGCAGATCCAGAGGGGGTCCCCTAGTGTTCTACTGCAATGATTGTCTGATGCTGTTGGAGATCCGGATGGGTCAGTAGATTGCTAGTGTGGGAACCCAGACATAGTTGAGTGATCCTTGAAGACTTGTCATGTGTTGCAAGTGACTCGAATAGGCTCACTAGTATAGAAGACTTGTCCTGTGTTGCAAGTGACTCGAACAGGCTCACTGGTATAGAAGACTTGTCTTGTGTTGCAAGTGACTCAAACATGCTTACTGATATAGAAGACTTGTCTTGTGTTGAGAATAAGAAGATGGGACCACAAAGAAAAAAACATGCAAAGATCGATGGGATAAGTGATGCAATAACAGGAATTGATGATATTAGTGACAATGATCATGATGTGACCACTCGAACACAAGGAAAAAGGGGCAGAGAATCTGAGACTTGTCATGTTGTTCATAATATTGTTGCTAGCATGCCAGAGAATATAGATGGGAGAATCTTGAGTTACGAAGGAGAAACAGTTCAACCACAAAATTCAAGAGGCATTGGCAACAAATTGACATCAATGAACATGTCTACCAGATTGCCATTTCCAAGATATTATAAGGTATCAAATAATTCTCAAGCCCACACAACATTTAATTATAAAGATGAAGATTCAAGGGAAATGGATTCAAGGTTTGATGGTCTTACAACTAGAAAACGCAAGACACTATTTACAAAAAGAAAGTATGTGAGTGTGAAGAGGCGAAGAATTATGGCATCAATTCCAGAACCAAAGAGACATGTAATGCTATCCGAGGAGAATATGGAAAGGATGCTTATGCGAGTTTGTTGCAAGAGACTTTGCATTAGAAAAGTTGGGAAAGATGATTGTGCAGCCATACGCCTTGATATTTGGAGTAAGATAGCACCTAATAGACATAACTATCTTCTTTAAGAGTTTTCCTGCTTTCTTCTTCAAGACACTTATCAAGATTTGAGCACAAGACACTGTAAACCTAGATTGAAACCCATGGTTAATGGGAGAACCATTTGCAATCGAGGATATCAATGGTTAACTGGACTATCACATGGCACATACTGGACCATCTGGGTAGAGGTGAAAGAAAAATTGGTTCATACAATTCATGGAAATACCTACAAACTTAAATGCCATGGAAGCACTATAAATGCAACCGCAACATTAAAGCAAGTTCTCGAAGACCATGCATTACCGCAACCTTATCTTCAACAAACAATGGTAGATGGATGTGTCAAATGCCAACAACATCTTCCTTTGGGAATGACACAGAAGGTCGTCCTAGAAACTGTCAATAAAACTTTACAAGACAAAGATGAGAGCATGATTTCATGATCAACCCTTATACAAAATTTGGCATAGAGATTTTTGCCATATCAAGACACCATCAAAGCAAAGGATGTCAAAATGTAAGACATGTGATGAATTAAAAAATGCCATTGAACATACTAAATGTGAGCAGCAGTGAGGAAGATATATATTAAATGGCGATCAATCCATTTACGTCATGTGCAGGATGCTCGAAAAATGTATGCTTCTTGGAGAGAGGAAGCTATTTCACATGTCGATAAGTCCATGTGCATCACCATTGATGGCATGGACTAGAATACAACCACTTTGCCACAATATAGACGTATCCCACTGGCATTGGAGGGCAAACGTGGACTAAAAACACACTTGTGTGGAGTATTAGTACATGAATACTGAATCTTTTATGATGTATGGATTGATAGTTTGCATGACCATGATAGTAACCAGGTTGTTACATCAATCATGAAAGCAATAAGAAATGTTAGAGATGCTCACGGATGTTTACCTAACACATTGTGAATACAAGCTGATAATTGTTGGAGAGAGAACAAGAATAAATATATATTTGCTTTATGCTCTATGCTGGTTGGTTTGAAAATATTTGAAGAAGTGGAAGTTGGCTTTCTTCTTGTCGGCCATACACATGAAGACATAGATCAAATCTTCAGTGTTATCTCTGGTGAGTTGAAGGCAATGGATGTTTTGACAATGGAGGATATGCTACTTCAAATTGGGAAAAAAATTGGAGGTTCTCACAAGGAAGAATCAGAAGTGGCTATCTTAGAGAGGATGGTAGATTGGAGAGCATTCATAGAGCCACATTTACAAATAGGAGATGATGCCCTAATAGGACACACAAATTCATACTACTTTCAGTTTCACATGCATAACAATATTCTAGTGATGCAACGGAAGCACTACTCAGTAGATGGAGATCATTTATGGAGTGAGTCATATGCTTTATTACAACCAATAATTCCATTGGAGGAAACTAGATTTGTTCTTGCAAAAAACAAATCACTTAACATAGATGAAATGAAAGGCTTGAAAGCCTTTATTAAACATCTTCAAAGTATGATGTAGAAATATCCTGAGCAATCAAGTAAGAATTTGGAGACAATTAAATCAATTGAAGCACTTATCCAATCTTTAGAAAGACAAGAATACTTAATGAGCATTGAATACTGTGAATCCTTTTGGTCAGAACAAGCTAGGTCACCAAGTTTTCCTTTGGATATAAATATGTTAGTAGATATGGAGGAAGCAAAGGAATGCCTTTTACCTCAAAAATATTGTGGCAAGAAGGGAGACAAACCCTTACCAGAGTTTATACCATCTAATGAGATTGAAGAGGGTCTATTTGTTGCAGTTTGGCAATCTGATCTAGGTTCAGAGTTGGATGACTAAGGTGGCCCAATTTGGGTTGCAAAGGTTACTAAGATAGAAAGGGATGACAAGGGAACTCCTATAACATTTATAACTTTATGGTATGAACCAAAGCCATTGAAAAATCTCTCGAGAAGATATACAATAAAACAACTCTATGAGGGATGCTTGGAAAAGAAACGTGAATGGGTTCCAAATAATGAGGGATTAACAGAGGTGGAAGTCAGTAGCATTATTCATTACTGGAAATCGAGGACACGAAGTTTTAAAAAGAAGCATGGATACAATGTTGAAAAATGTATCACAATCCCTGATCCAAGTCGTGTCCATATTAAACATCATTTGGCAAGGCTTGACCCATCAAGCCCAAATACATTACATGAATCTTATGACTCTGAACGAGATTTAGATGCATAAGATAATGTTTTGTATGCTTTTTTCCATACAAATGGTGTATCTATACACCACCAATAAGATAATTTATTGTATGGTTTGTTTTTTAGAAAAAGAGTGTATCTATACACCACTTATATACTGAATCCAACAAACTCTTTTTTTTCAAAAAAATGGTGTATCTATACACCACTTATATGTTGAATTCAACAAACTCTTTTCATATGGTGTCATATTTTCACTTCATAGTATTAAAATTAAACTAGAGTTAGGAGACTACTACTATTATTATTATAGTTATTGGATGGGGGCACCATGCACGAGTTTGGGAACTATAGCTTCACTGAGCCATTTTTTTAAAAATTAGAGGTCACCACTTGACTTTTTAGCTTGGTAAGGCCATATTTGTATATAAGTGACACATTCAGTGCTCTAAAAAACCCAATTTTTGAGCTCACTAAGTCAAGTTGAGTGGAGAAGATATGCTCAAAAAAAAAGTCCAAACCAGGAGAGAAAGTCCAAAAATTTTGAATAGTATGTTACATGCATAACTTAAAGGATGCCTTACTTTGAATGGAAAGCTGAGTGGTGTAAAGTCATATGATTAGCCCAAATTGATATAGGTAACAATATCTCCACGTGATTTTAAAATATTTTTGAACTCTTGTTTCAATTTTATCGACACATGATTGTTACTATAGTATGTACTTTAAATTGCTTTGGAGGGATGTGGTGGTAAAAATGCATCATATGCCATCAACATGCTCAGTGTATTTGTAAGGTGTGTTAGAGGGTTTGCAAGAACATGTCTAATTTCCCTTCTCATTTTGCAAAATCTAGTTCCATCACATTGAACAAACGATACTATAGAGATAATGTATTCTCTTAGCATATACATAAATTGGTTATACCAAAATATAAATAAAAACAACATGAATATAAACCTTTCGATCATGACCCCTTGTAAATTTCACATCTCTATCACAATTTCCCCTCTTCACCTAGCATCTTCCAATCAATCAATGGTGCATTTAGTAGGAATTTCTGATAACTCCAAGGACTATTTCCTACCTCTATTGGTCCTTCACCATGCTTTTAGATCCTCCTCTCTTTTAGCTCTTTATTCTTCATATTGTTTGATCCATTTATGTAGTTCTCCACCATTATTAAGTTTGAGTTGCAAGGAGACATTCATTTTTTTCACTTTGAGTTGCAAGGAGACATTCATTTTCTTTTTTTTTTCCCTTCCTTCCCTTATCCAATCTCTCCTACAACCATGGTCATTGCTATCATCCCAAAGTTGAGGCATGTCTGGCATGAGTTGTACATGTAAAACATTGGCTTTTACACTAAACCTTCTACCATGCTCCCCTCCATTCTAGCTTTTTATCTTACGTACCCTTTTAACATCTTCATAAACCACTTCAAGAAAAACATACACCACCTACGCAAAGTCCCTGAATATGCCACTTCATTTGGCTAGTGCACGAGTAAATGCGATCGGATGCCCATGAAACTTTATAAATTCCTTTTCAATTTGATGGAGATAATTCTTATTTTTGAAATGGATGATTTCTTGATCTGTTTTGATGATATCCACGTGCATTTATCAAGAAAAACATGCACCACCTACGCAAAGTCCCTGAATATGCCACTTCATTTGGCTAGTGCACGAGTAAATGCAATCGGATGCCCATGAAACTTTATAAATTCCTTTTCAATTTGATGGAGATAATTCTTATTTTTGAAATGGATGATTTCTTGATCTGTTTTGATGATATCCACGTGCATTTATCTATGGGTGCAGTCTACTTGGCGCATGGAGCTACTCCAGGCTTCGTTGCCACCACTCGACCTCTTGTTGAGCCAATTTGTGATGTTACGAAATATCCTCTCCCGGACACAATGGAACGTCTTGTCTATGCTCTTCACCGTCTCGCACAAATCTTTGTTAATTGTTGGATCTGTCACCACATCGTCCTCGCCATGCAGCAATAAGAACGGACAAGTCCCCTGCTCCAAAATTCAACTCATCAGATAAATTGATAACCATAAACACTAGAGTTTCGTGATCAACCAATCAAACCCTCCTATTTCATACCTCATCTAGCCTAAGACAGTGCTCGGCCTGTCCTGATATACATAGCAGTTCGATCGCATCTTGTATCGCCCACTGAGATATTTTATTTTGAAAATCGTTTATGAGTACCAATTACGTGTTTCTGCTTCTTGAAAATCAGTTCAAGAAGCAAGAGTGTGTCCACGTATTTCCAGTACTTTTGCACATGGGAGCGACTAGAACTGGCCAGTCGTCGGGCTCCTTTCTGTGAATAAGAAGAGCCACAGCACCACCCATCGACTCGCCAAGAAGGAACCTGGGCTTTTTTTGTACACAGACGATGGTGACACGGTAGCTAGCTAGAAGAAGGAAAAAATGAAGACTTCTATCCTGCACCTTTTACAATTCCAAGGAAGGATGCGCCCAGAGGAACAGTTCGTCCACCACAGCAGGCGGGAAATGGATTCAAGCTTCTACAGCGGCAAGCAAGTCTCAGAGAGCTGACATGCGGCTTCTCCCTTATGCACCCAACATATGGGATCAAATTATATTGTCCGCCCCGCTCCGCACGGTTTTGCAGCAGCCAGATTTCTCTCACACACCAGATCAGCTACTGCTGGAACTTTTGAAAATGGAAACGCAATCAATAACAATATGGCTGGATGCGACGCACCTCTATCTCTCTTTTTTTAAAAATGCAATCATCAACAACACTGATGTAGGCAACCAAGCCCTGAGACTTTCCATGGCCTTCAACGGCGATTCCAGACATGGCCTTCAACGTCGATTCCAGACACAACATAACCAGCCTCAGCAAGCCAACTTCTGCACAGAAAGGAAGTTAGAAGTTAGCAAGAAGTTCCCCTTGAACATCGAAAACGACACTGTGGTTTGATTTCAAATCCATACGCCTCACCTTTCATGTATCTGTTGCACTCCATGCCGTAGTCACATATCATGCCCGATTAGATCGTTCCTTCGCATGCCAAACATAGACAGATCACCATGGCATAGGAAAAGTAACACTCTGATATCTTTGCCAACAGGAAACCATTTGCAAGTGAACAACCTCCAGCCCCAAGAATTGAGAATGAACTCGTGCGACGACAAGGATCAATGCCACAACTCAAAAGCAATACACCAAAAGTGCTGCCACGCAACTTGCACTTGCAACCAATGCCATGGTTGCCACGTCGCCAGCAGTTCGAATTCAAATGGCCATCTAAATTGATGCTATAGTCTGACCCTTTCAAGGGTAGTGCTAACAAAAGCTCCTATTACACCATAAGTCCTTTCGGAGGTTTGCATCTCCTCTCAAACCATTTTTGCATTTCCACCTTACAATAACCATCACTCTTTTTCATGCGTGAACCAATCGTATGGTCAACTCTAAGCGAGATGATATGGAAAATTACGATATGAACTACCCCAAGAAGATCCTAGGCTGTAGTGGATATAGGGGTGCATGTTTGTTGGTTCGTGGCATGTTGGCCAAAAGAAGCAGAGAGACTACGTCTCCACAGCTTGTTGTATGAGATGTCCTTTGGACTACACTAAGTAATATAAGAGAAGACCACTTTCAAAAAAAAAAGAAGATGTGACTGGAGGCCTCTGTCACTTCTAAATGTCTCTTACAAAATCATAGCCAAAATGGTCGCTACAAGAATTACTCACCTGATACGTGAAGTGGTCTCTAATCAACAATATGGTTTTGTCAAGGGGAGGCACATCCATGATAATGTACTGAATGTCATTGCTGCTCTGGAACACGCCTGGGTGTAGAAAGATGAGATTATTCTGCTTAACATCGATTTCGATAAAGCTTATGACCGAGTGGAATGGGGCTACATCCTGGTAGTCATGCAGACAATGGGATTTGGAGACAAGTTTCTCGCGCTAGTAAAGGCACTTCTAGCCAATGCTTCAGCCTCCATCTGCATCAACGGAACTGAGGTAGGATCGTTTGAGCTCAGGAGGTCTATCAGACAGGAATGCCCCTTGGCACCATTGCTGTTTGCTCTGATTACAGAACCGTTGCTTGCTTTGTTCCGCAAGCTCATTACAAGGGGTTCCCTGGATCCCATGAGACTTCCAGGGTCCAACATTCCTCTATTCGTGCAACTGTTTGCTGACGACTCCAACACAATCTGCAAGGCTGACCCTAACCAACTGAACTTAGTCCTAGGGCTGTTTGAATTGCATTGCTCTGCCTCAAGCTCGAGAATCCAGTGGGACAAATCCCAAGCTCTGTTTGTCTTAGGAGCGACCCAACTGAATGGATGAAAGCTACAGGCCTGAAATGGATTCCTAGGGGTCAAGTTATTCGACATCTAGGAGTCCCGGTAGGGGCTAGAATCACAATCAGACAACGATTCTTGTGGTGGTGGCCCAAATTCAAGGCCAAAATAGACGCATGGGCAAAGGTCCCACTAAGTATGTTGGGCAGATGCACAGTGGTCAAGCATATTCTGGCACCTGCCTCGTTCTACATTCTTTCTACTTGTGCATTTTATAAAAGCCACATCCTTCTAATCGAAAAAAGCTTGAGAGCCTTCATATGGAAGAGAACCAAATGGAAATGGATCTCCTGGTCAACACTATGTGCACCAAAAAGATTGGGTGGCTTTGGAGTCCCAGACTTAAAGCGCAGAGCAGTCTCATTCTTGATGAAATTATGGACCCAATTCCTGGACTCTAGGGAACCCTGGATTGTATTTCTTGAATATGCTGTTTGCAATGCTAAGGTGAAACACTTTAGTAATCCGGATATGTGGACTAAAGTCTTCTCAGTCACCCCCCTATGTTTGAAAGGGAGTTTTTTTTAACAGACTTATGGCAGCTTGGAAGGAGGAATTAGTACTCCTTTCTTGGAGAGGGCGCCCTGCAGGGATAGAGGACTTCTCCTTGAAGCTTTCCATTTGGTGGCAAGTGGCTTGGACGGAAGGTGGCAAATTCGCATTAGGTAACGAAAGGATGGCAGGACTGATTGCTTCTAAAGGAATACTCACTTGGGAAGACCTCTGGGACGCACAGACTTGTAGCTAGCTGTCCCCTAACCAGATTGAAGCAGATTTCTTGCTGTCACAGGAGGAAATGGCTGTTATCAGTGGCATATTACACAGGATTCCCTTCAACTGGCCCACCAACCCCCATCCTTCGGTTAACTCTGTCCAAGAGGAGTGGGTTTGTGGTGCTGATATCCCCCTGACTAAGCTGTCACCTAAAGCCTTCGACAATCTCCTAGCATATAAGGAAGGTTGGTATCTAAAGCTTAATGACCGTTGGCTTAGAAATGATACTGAGGCCAGGTGGAGTGGCAAATTTGCGAGGCTGTGGAAATCGACGCCATATGGCAAGATTAACTATTTCCTATGGAGAATATGTGGAGGTCATTTCCCTATTGGCAATCACGTACCGTGGCTCCATGTGGATGACAGATGCAAGCTTTGCAAATGCGCAGCTGAGCCACTCTCCCACCTTTTTTGGGGATGCCCTTGTGTCCGGAATCTGTGGGGAATCTTGCGAGGGCGGTGTGCCAAAACTCTGGGCATGCAGTTCATTTCAAAAGGAGCAGCCATCTTTGGGACGGACCTTGGTCCAGATAGAGCCACTCTGTGGGAGGTGATAAGATACGCCACACTTCACAAAATCTGGTCTGCCCGTTATGAACCATCCGTTAGCAGTTCGGCTATCTTCTCTCTCAATTGTAAACAAGCAGTAGTTGACGTAGGGATCCAAGTGAAATGGCTAGTGGCCAGTTGGCCTGAGGAGAGCACTAGAGTCCGCCTCCTGAGTATTTTGAGCGAGATGTCTTTTGTCTGAGCCATATGTAAGAAATTGTCTGTGCTGTATGTAAGATACTGTATTGTGGAATATATGAGAATACCTCTTTTCAATTAAAAAAAAAAAAAGATCCTATCCCTTTACCACGTGTCCGTATTGTGAGGTGAGAGGAACGTTTCGGTTCTAAGAAATTTAAGAGTTTTGTGTGTTCCTTGGAGGCTTGCAGCCCTCAAATTTGAAGGTTGCAACACCCTTCAAAGGGGGGTTTACCCTTATAGAGAAGGGTAAATTTTTTTAAGCCATTCAAAAGAATCGTGATTTTTGAAATTATCCTCAACTCAGAAGGAGATAATTTTTTTTAACATTCAAATGAAATTATGATGTTTAAGTTATCCTTCAGAATGAAAGGGCATTATTATTTTTATGTTTCAAAAGAAGGACACACTTATTATAGGCCTTCAAAAGAAGGGCGGACATATTTTTGACCTTCAAAATTTTAAAGATTAAATATTATTAATTATATAAAATAAATAAAGAAATTAAAAATCATTGGCTCAAGGCTCAAGCTGTCAAGTTGATGATTGCAGGAAGTTGTGGCCTGGTAGTAGGTAGTTAAAACTTAAAACTAATTTACTAAATAGTAAATAGCTCCTTAAACTGAGTGGTTATTGGGATTCCACACTGCACAGTCACCGTCCTGACTCCTCGTTCCACCATGCATTCCGTCACGTTTCTGCCTTCTTGCTCATGCACATCGAACTCGAAGAATGCCTTCACCTCGTCTTGCGTCACAGAGATTATAGATATACAACACAACAAAGAGACAGTAGACTGTTAGGAATCAGGATCGTCTGCAAGCTGGATCAAGAGACTCGAGGGAGATATCCCATAGAAGTTCACGAGCTCTCACGAGTCACCAGTATTGCGTCGAAGTTCGAAGTTCGAACGGTCTGGTCTTGAGGCCCGAAAGTTCTGCTTTCAACTTCAAGTTCCAAGTTCCCGATTCTCGAATCCCCTATTTCTTGTACACGGGTGACGGACCCTGAGTCCTGACCACGTGAGTCAAGAAGATGAGAGTCGAGACCAAGTTGAGGTGCAAAGTTGAAAGCATTGAGCAAGCCACTCGGCGCCATCCACGAGTGACGATTCACGAACATACTCAGAACTCTTTCGACGAGAGGGCTCAGAGCTGAGAGGACTCAAGAGCACAGGAATGCAGAGAATCGAGATCAAACAAGTCTCAAGTCTCAAGACACGCGTGATGCTAGGCTTTCGGCAACCTCCTTGCTGAAGTGAGGCTTCAGCCTTCTATATCCATGCGGCATGCCGATGTCTCCTACTTCCTACTCCAACCCCTGAAATATCTCTAGAAACCCACTAAAGTAGAAAACCTGTGTGAGGCTTCAAGCTTTCGTGAAAGCTTGGGGAGGTTCAGACTCCAGAGAAGCGGAAGCGACTCGCGCGCCGTTAAAGAGGACGCATTTGTGCAGGAGGACTCAGTGAAGGTGGTGTTTAAGCCACAGGCTTTAGGAAGGCCAAGGGCGCAGGTCCCAGGACTTCTGAGCGGAGGTGGTCTGGGTGGAGGTGGTGAGCTGGCAGAACTTAGAAGCACTGGCAGAGGAGAGGAGGGTACAGCAGGTGGATTTGTTGAGGGGGGAAGAGGAGGTCGAGCCTGGAGCTTGGAGGTAAGATATCGGTCGAGGATTTGAGGGCAGAGGAGAGGGCTCAGGGGGGTACATCAGGTGGATTTGTCGAGGGGGGAAGAGGAGGTCGAGCCTAGAGCCTGGTAATAGAACTGTTTGGCAATGAACATGACCGAAAGAGGGAATTTTGCAAATTTGCATGGTGTAACTGAGGAGAATGTGACTCGTGAGCACTGAGCATCGAGAAAATCAGCGATCTTTTTGTCCATTTGTGAGAAAACAGATCTCAACACAGCGCGAGGTACTAGTGAGAGCGATAGCTCTAAGCTGTGAATCAATTATCAAGGTAAAGCTTTCTGTATCACCGAAATTCGAATCTGTAAATTGTATTATGTAATATCAGTTTTTGGGCAAGCTCACGAGTCACGATGCACTGGAATACAGACTCAAACAGAGATATATTTCTTTGCAAAACAGCCATCTCGATTCTCAATCTCATGCAGGGGAGAATCTTCAAGGAGATGAAGTGTTCATTCGACTAGTTTAATTCTTACTCTATGATCTATCGAGCTCACACTGGAGCATCTTTTGAAGGGCTGCTCAATCGACTCTGTGGCCTGTGTTAAGGTAAGATGCAGATGGGATTTTATGCATGTTTAGTGGAATGTTTGTTTTAGCAAAGTTAATGTAATTATTACTTGGATCCCTTCCAATTAATTCGCTCTGATCAGAATTCGTTGCTATGGTGTAGGCAAGCACTATTGATGATTCCCTCATCTTTCTTTTTATTCACTTGATTTGGGACGCTCGTGCAAAAAGGCAAGTGGCTAAAATTTCCTGCAAATTAATGTTTGGATAGCATCATCATGTCTCTCCATTTGCTTTGTAATATGCTATCTGCACCTTGAATAATGTGATCCGCATGAGTAACCATAATGTAATGGCAATTCACGCACCCACAGAAAGTGTGAACCTTTTGTTGAATGTTACAGATTTGAGGGACATCTTGTGTGATTTTGAAGCTGTCCAATTAGTGACACTAGACTCCGAGAAGAGCATTATTTAGCTGCAGTTTTACTCTTTCTCACTGTTTTTACCAGGTGAGGCCTCTTTTCTAGTACTGTGTACACATTAATTTACTGTTTTTAGCTTCTTTGTTATAAGGTTATGATAATATCTATTTTGAGTATCGTGTCTGATGCAATAGTAATTGGGGATGCATGAATCATTAGGTAGATGGGAAGGCCCAAAAAAGATAAACGCCAACGTCTATTGGAGCAAATGGGCATAGTTACACAAAGTGTACGAGTGCATGAGGAAGGCTTCGAAGATGGGGAAAGTACAGCAGTAGATGGGGGTAGAAAGAGAGTTTATTTGCGCACCTTTGTTCCTACATGGAAGTTGTTGTATCCATGGTCATACTCAATGTTTGACGAGGAGGGGAGGGAGAGAGTTAAATGCTCTATTTGTACGGAAATGAGCATGAATAATCCATATGCAAAGCTTGGTAGTACAACAATCCAAAAGCAAGCATTAGCTATCCATGATGCTTCCGAGTCGCACAAGCAAGCAAAGAAGCGCAAAGCTTTCATTGAGAAGGACAAGATGATAAGCATTGAGAAGCATATTGAGTTACGAGTTGATAGTAAGAAATCAAGGATTATTAGTATAATCCAAATCATGTATCATGCAACTCAAAAAGACATGTCCTTAGAAGCTTTTGCTGATGAGTGTAGGTTCCACATGTACATGAGGACTCCGAATATGCCCTTGTCTTGTGAGTATTCTGCTTACGTAAATCCAGCCATGGGAAAGGAGTTTCTTTCAGCCATTTATATGGTTTATTGGGAAAAGCTCAAAGAAGAAATTCTACAAAGCCCAGTGTACTCTATATTGGTAGATGAAAGTACAGACTGCAGATATGAAAAACATCTTATTTTGTACATCTCTTTCTTGACAAACGGAGGAAATGGACCTGTTGTAACCAAATTTGTCAAGTTAGTGGGTGTAAAAGATGGAAAAGCTCATACCATGTATGAAGGATTACAAAATGTGTTGAAAGAGTTGGAATTGCCTTTGAATAAAATGATAGCTATGGGGTCAGATGGGGCAGCAACAATGGTTGGAGCAAATAGTGGCTTGATTGCAATGCTGCGAAGGGAAGTGCCACACCTTGTGGGCGTTCATTGCATAGCCCATAGAGAGGCGCTAGTCGTCAAAGATATATGTGAGTGTTTTGGTGAGTGTAAACTCGTGGATCAGTTTGCAAATAAGGTACGAGAATGGGTGGGTGACTCATCCTTGCGAAGGGAAGAATTGAAGAAACTGATGGAGGAATTTTTCCCTAGACATTATGAATTATTGAGGATCCATGGAGTGAGATGGTTATCTCGAGGTGCTGTTATGAAAAGGTAATTTCTTTAAAATCTACTTTTTATGTGAGCTCATGTATTTTTCTAGGTTGAGTAAGTTATGACAGTTTTACTTTATGCAAGCTAGCTTATAATCAGTATTTTGGTTTTTTTGAATTAGGTTGGTTAAGGTAATGCCGGTTCTGCTTGAATGTTGGAAGCAAAAATACCCAGCAATGTACAAGAGAGCAATGAACTTTCAGCTTCCATTTATTGTCCACTTCTTAGCTGATGTGTTAAAAGAAGTCGATCTGCTGAATGTAAAATTTCAAGCAGACAATGTTGATATATCCATGATTGGGAGAGAGATTGATGTGTTGTTAACTATCTTGAAGAATTGATATCTGCATGCCTCATTTCCTTAAGATTCCAAAAATTTAAATGGATTTTATAAAAGCAGTCCAAAATGGCATTTTATCTTACAAGAATAAGGATGGAGTAATGCAGCATCATGTGTTACAGCATACATCTTTGCTTGATAATACTAGGCCGGTCAGCATGGAGGAGAATATTTGGTTTGCTCAAGCTTTCATGCGAAGACTTGTCTCTACCTTTGATGAACGGTTTCATGATCACAATTTGTTCAATGCAGCCAAACTGTTTTCGCCAAAAAACTATCCCAAAGATCTTGATATTCGGGGACACACTGTCAAGCAATATCTTGATCAACTTTGTATCAGGTTTGGAAATGGGAGTACACCACTTATCCAATCCAAGCATTGTGAAGGTGAGTTGCAGCGATTTGTTCTTAGTATTGCTGAGGCATATCCTTCAAAGGGGTTGTTGGATGCATGGGAGCAATGTAGCTCAGAAATTGAGTGGTCACAAATGTTTCCTGCACTCAAAAAGTTATGGCAGATTGTGGTAGTATTACCAGCAAGCTCTGCTTGTTGTGAGAGAGGTTTCTCCAAGCAAAACAGAATTAAAAGTAATGATCGGTCTTGTTTGTCATTAAAGACTTTGGATATGTTGATGTTTGTTTCACTTTCAGCTCCTCAGTAGGTACAAGAAGGGGATTGGAACTTAATCTTTGATGTTTGGAAAGATATGAAGGCAAGGCGTCCTCAAGTTCTAGCTGAGGCACCATGAAGAAAGGAATGCCTTTATTGTAGCCTAGTATAGCACTTTGGTATGGTCTTAATATGACCTTTTATCTATATTATAACCAATTTTGTACATCAGACTCTTTGTACATCAAACTTTTTATATACATGATGCATTTATTTTCACATAATGGTGATTTTCTGGACTTATTAAGTTATTTGTTTAATGTTGAAATCCCCAAGTTCTAGGTAAGGCACTATGAAGAAAGGAATGCCTTTATTGCAACCTAGTATAGCACTTTTGCATGGTTTTTATATGACCTTTTGTTTACATTATAACCAATTTTGTGCATCATGACTCTTTGTACATCAAACTTTTTATATACATGATGTATTTATTTTCACATGATGGTGTTTTTGGACTTATTTGTTTAATGTTGAAATTTATTAGTTCACTGTTGGACTTATTTTCACATGATGGTGCTTTTTTGGACTTTTTAGTTCAATGTTGTGAAGGGTGATAAACATATTACCATGCAAAAGAAAAGTAGTTCTCTTTTTGTCCTTCAAAGAAGGAAGTGTGAAAAAAAAATTGAGTTTCAAAAGAAGGGAAATGTGTTTTTTTACCCTTCTTTTAAGAAATGCTTGAAAGATTTTACCCTTCAAAATGAAAGGCTAAGGCACCCTTCAAATTTGAGGGCTGGAGGCTTGGAAGTTGGACACGATAAGCAAGGAACACACAGAGCTCGAGTTTTATCAGAAGGCGACATATGATGGATCACGGTGGCCAGTGGCCACTGCCCATTATCGATTGTGTAAAAAAGTGTGCGTTGCAGATGCTCGCGTGCTTCGTCTTAATATCTTGCCTTGGGAATGCGATGCGCCATGCTTCAATTCAAAGGAGCCGTCCTCGTACCTTGCCTTTTCTGGACTTTTTCCCGGATACTGTCTCATCATCCTAGGTCTCTCACATCAAGCTCAATCGAAAACCCTGCATGCATGGTGGAATACGGGTCTCGACCGCACTACGGCCTTCGCAAGCTTTAGTGGTATAGTATCAAAGTAATCATGCAGAAGCGAACTTCGATATTGAATACAACAACGGCGTTATTTCGTCGACCGATGGAGTCGTTGAAATAGCGTTTCTGCTAGAATTCAAACTCATAGCTAGTTTTGGACTCTTTGAAGAAACTAGTAACCCATGACCAGATTTTTCCCTAACATGTTTTATATTGCTAAATAGAAATTCAAAACCATCAATACTCGTGCAATCAATATATATATATATATATATATGAGACATCTTGCACATCTCTCGTAACATTCCTTTCCTTTCATTTTTGCTTTCAGCTATGTTTTGTGCTCACGTTTGTTTTATACTTTGATTATCTCATATGCGAAAATCTTACCTTTGATTGTTTGGTATTGTGCTCCTTCTATAGATAATGCTACCTTCAAGGCAATGAGAACACATGAAGGAAATATAAAGTAGGAAATTAGATTCATATATGATTTCATTGCTTTTGTAAAAAAAAGCCATAATACTTAAGAGTACATAAAATATTAGTTTTATGTTCATTTGCATTGTGTTTGTTGAACATGGCATGAACATTGATAAATGAAGTGCAAGAACATGTTCAACTCGTCATTACTCTCATAATATGATTGGCCTCTATTTTCATTGATGAAATTGGGAATGACAATTACAGTTGGTAGAACCCCCAATCATATTAATGCCTTCGATTTGCTCAAGCTAAAGAGAGGAATGGAATATTGATGGTTGCTCGAATTGAATGATCCATGACTAGATCTAAGATAATCAAATTTAGATACTGATGTTTCCCAAGATATTAAAGAGCTTTTAACTATCAAAGAGCAATTTCTTGTAAACAAAGACTCATTGAGAAAGGGGAAAATCTTTCAGTGATCTTTTTGTCGTGAGAGTTTGCAGCACTCCAAGTTATTTGGTGAGCTTTATCCACTTGAATCAGTCGCATGTACGTTCGCAAAAAGGTGGTGGTTGTCATTGCCACCCAAAAATGCATATTGTAAAGCCTCTGGATCTTGTTGTCGGTACATCCTCACCACCAATGACGATAACTCCAAGAGGGTGCCGGCGTGGGAGGCAAGTGATAATGAGGATGACTGGCAGTAGAACGTCTTGGGGGAGGTAATAAGTGATGATGAGGATTGTCACCTGAAATGTGAATCCCTTTCTCCAGTTTTTGCGACAAATACCAGTATACATCGAATGTCGGCACCTTCAGATGCGAAAAATATTGCACAAGAAATGCTCCAGATTTTGCATCGAATGCTAGTATAAGCACCTCCACACGCTGAAACATTGTGAAACTGAAACTTCGACGAATGTCAGCACCTCCACATGTGAAAATATTGCACGAGAAATGTGAATCCAAGGCTCCAAATTTTGCACCGAATGCTAGTACAAGCACCTCCATAAGCAGAAACATTGTGAAACTGAAACGAGTAGGCTTCCTTCAATGAATTGGCTCACTATTTAAACAGAGGAGATGTTTCCCTCCCTATGCTGAACCCAAGTGACTTGTGGAATGGGAACAACCTTTCAATAGGAATGCGAGATGAACGTTCCACAACTCCCATGGGATGTCTGCAGCATTCGCATGGTTGGCTCTTGGAGGTTCTTGTGGAGGTGCGTTTTTATTTGGAGGAACCCGGTCTGTGGGTCCGGCTCCTCTAACTAAAAATATACCCCCGAAGGTACGATATCCCCCGTCCCCTGCAGATTGCTCGACTATAGCCAATTCTTCCCTTTGAACATCATTCATGATTATCAACATGTGTCCTCAGTTGTTGGCAGGCTGTCCATAAGAATGAAATTCCCTGGCATGAAGATTGCTCGATAGCTTGTGGCAAGCTCCTCCCCGCGGTTCAATTCACCATCCATACCTGTGTCTTTCTATTTCCTTCGAGTCATTTTGCATCGTACCCCCTACATCGAATAATTCATTATCTGTTAGGCTATCCACCACGGTTGCTGCCTCCGCCACCTTTGACACTGAGAAGGCATCATTCGAGTGGTATATCTATGTACGGTGATGAAAGGGTTGGCTCTCTGAAGTTCCTTTCCAAGGCCTTCTTATCAGGCGGGACCTCATGTCACCGAATCTACCTGGATAGATTCTCACGAGGCCTGCCAGCTGGCTGCTTCTTTAGTTGCAGTAAAGGCTTCATATGTGGCAAATGTAGACTCGCATCATAGTCTTGGACATGCAAGTGAGGGAGGTAGAGGCAACATGGTAGCTACATTGAAGGCATTTAAAAAAGTTTATCTAGCATTGCAAAATATGCCCCCACCGTTTATTTTTTTGTGTTTAATTAATTAATTAGTCTTATTAGTGCCAACCGAGGTTGGCATGGGTAGGGGCAGTATAGCTTGTTATAAGGTGTTAATCTCCAATCAACACAAGTTAGATGGCATGAACTGATGGCCGCATGGTGTGGATCAAAATGATGACTGCATGGCACTCCATGTGGCCACCTCCGACAAGGTTTCTTGAGTGAGGTTCTGGAGGCCCGTGATTAGAATATCTTTCTTGAGATTTTGCGACCAATGCTAGTATACTGTGTGAAACTGAAAGTAGTATGTTGTGTCTATTGAACCATATTACTATTTAAACGGACGAAGTTCGTCCATTGTTGGCCAAAGTTCACTGTGCATCTTTCATACCCTCTCCACTTTTGCTAACATCTACCTGCCACGAGCATCTACCCACGAACATCCCTATCCTCTGGGATGGCCAACATGTACCCACGAACCTTTAATGAGGTATGTTGTTGTCTACGATCCCTTCTAGAGAAGATTGAGGAATAAGAGACCGAGATGAGGGAAGAAGCCTCTGTCCATGAGGGTATGATACGTGGTGGTTGTTCAATTTGAACTTCTAAAAAACAATGAATATTCCTACACTGTTTCTTGGTTTCATTGAATCATGTGAGTGTCACGCTTACGATCCAAGTTCTCATGCAGGATATGGTGGCCACCAGGCATGTTATTGAGCAACAAGGATTAAATGACCAAAGCACGGAGTACAAGGAGGAGTTGTTGAAGGCTTACAAGGGTGGTTGCAAGCTAAGGGTGTCCACCTTTTGGCCACTGCCCGAACTTTTCAGGGGTGAAAAACAAGCCATTTTGCATAGTAAATGGGTAATCTCACCTAGTTTCCTAAGGATTCACTCTTTCAAGTCTTCTAACACAACATCACACATGTATTTGTGCACAAAATGACATGGTTTGATTGAAAATCAGAGATATATAACTCCTCTTTTCCATTGGTGTCATTGTAGGTCATAGGGTTGGTCACACTTTTTAGCAAATACACAGTGTGACGTTAAACCATTAATATCTTACTTATTCTACATGAAATGGTGCTACAAATTGATAGGAAGACACATCACATATTGTAGATCTTAACTTGATTTTTCAAGATTTTTTTGAAAGCTTTATTTAATTAAAATAGATTTTTTATATTTAATAATTAAGGGGAAAATGTATTTTTTTGTGCACTATAGCTTTTTTGTCCAAGTTTAAATTATTTTTGACATTTGATTTGATAGGGGGTTAATGGAAACAAGGGTATGTGGAGCAAATGTTAAATCTAAAATCCAACAGTTAGATTTTATGGGATTTACATTTGAAATTTACTTCAACTTGTTAGAGAATTGGTAAAGGAAATTGGAAAAAAATATAGTAATTTGTAGAAGTTTTGTAATACACCCAAAATCACACATATATTAGGATTTGACTTGATGAATCTATTAAAAAACAATTGGTGAAATTTGCATAAGGGAAGGGTCAATTTTGCCTTCCCCAAGTGAAAACCCCTTCATGTATGTAAAAAGGGTCACACTAGCCAAATACCAAGGCTAGATAGGATTGGTGTTAGGCATGGAAGTCTAGGTTTGGGGAGTTACCAAGATTATTGACAACATTTTTGGTGGGGTATCTTGTCCATGTGGAAGTATAACACATCATCATCCTCAAGAGTGGTCTTGCCACCTCAACGTGCCACATAAGCCTTTGACTTTTCTTGCACCTTGCCACCTCTGGCATTGAGGACACATTAGTAGGTTACCTAGTGCCACTTGGGGCTCACATGCCACCTCATCATACCACATCAGCCCCTACATTCCACCTCATTCTGCCGCCTTATACTTTCCACCTCATATTGCCACCTCATACAAGAATCACACATCATCATCTTGGTAGGTTCCATGTCATGAGCATGCATGATGCCACATCATCTACAATTTGGCACATCATCATCTCCCTCCATGCATGTACAAAATGTCCTGCCACATCATCATGCGCTCTCATGCATGCAAGGCATGGAAGGTGGATGGTCTAATGCATGATGTAGTGTATATGCATGCATGCGGAATGCACATGGCATGCATGAATGCATGATGTTGTAACATGAAAAATGATGTATTATGTTATCACATATTAAAAACTTATGCCCACTTAATTTACATTAGAATAGTCATATAGTCAGATCCTCTTCTCCTGTGGTAAGCCTGTTTAATTAAATTAAAATCAAATAATTAAACTTATATTTAATCATATATTGTGTAGTTGTATGTATAGATTAAAATCACCCCAAATTGTAAGAAGCAATCAAATTAGCATTTTTTCCATCATATACTCAATTGATTCAAATCATCAAAAATTAAGGGAACCACCCAATCCATTCAAATTACTAGATTATGTCAAATTAGGACAACCACTTATTTCATTGATATTACAAGAATAAATCAAATATAATCTAATCAAATCTTATCTAATCAAATTAAATCAAATAAAATCAAATCTAATGCAATAAAATCCAATCAAATCTAAGTAGGGGTGTCTAACTTTCCTATAAAAATCAAATCTAATCCAATCAAATTCAATCAAATCTAAGTAGGGGTGTCTAACTTTCCTATAAGAGGGCACATTGTTTAGGCTCATTTCATTCATTCTTAGTTTGAAGCCTTGACCTTATTGCCTAAGCTTGACACCTCCTTCTACCTTCTTAGTTTGAATCCTTGCTCTTATTTTCTCTCCATAATCTTCACACCTCCTTCTACTTTGAAGCCTTGCCCTTATTGCCTTCCCCTACTGATTCCTAGCTTCATTGAGAATGGGTTCTCAAAGCCATAGAGCTAATAGAGCCGATAGGAAAAGGAGACCCCCTGCCGCTGATGTTGTGGAGGAAGAGCGAAAGAGGAAGGCTCATGAGTGAAAGAGAGCATCGAGAGCTAGAATCCATGCTGCCAATGAGCCAACCCCCCCTCCTCTTGCCCCCCCTTGCTCTCACCTCGCCTCCTCCCCCCTCTCCTCCTCCTCCTCCACCACTCATGCCATATGATCCCCTTCCCCCACCTCACACTAGTGATGGATCGAGAGCACGTGTCTTACTAATGAAAACCATTCATCATCATGTCAATAGGATCGTAGAGTCTTTCTTTGTTGATCTTACTCCTGCTTCTCAGTCTAGTCTTCCCACTTGCTTGATTGATCATCCAAAGTTGGTAGAGTGTAGAAAGCTTGCTGGGATTGGTGCACGTAGAAATAGGACATCATGTAGTGAGGTCCTTAGTGGTGTTCATCATTCTTGTGTGTCTATCAAGAAGAGGAACACTGCAGATGCCTTGGCAACATGTTGTGCTATTGTGGCTACTAGTACTCGACCATGCATGGTAGGTCATGTTCTTGCTATATCTCACTTACTCCACATTCCACCACGTATAGTGAGAGTGGGCATGATCAGGAGGGAGAGTTTGGATGCCAATGACATTGATACTCTATGGGCTTCTGGTGGCCAAGCACCTTGAAGTGATCATTTGCTCGATGAGAGAAACAAGGCATTCATAGAGTAGTTTTGGGAGGAGCATTATAGGGCATCACCAATTTTCAAGAAGGCATTGAGAAAGAGGGTCTCACGTGGTGTTTACATTGAGCATGGGGTGTGCTTTCTTGAGGTTAGCCAAACTGAGTTGTATACTCAGTTTATAGAGGCACATCCCCACATTAGGATTGGGCAGAGATCTTTTGAAAGGTGTAAGCCATGGTTTGTGCGATGTTCTAAGGAGCAGGATACATGCTTTTGTTGATACTATGTTAACTTTGGATTGTTCTTCAACGTCTTTTGTTCCCTCATTGGACACAAGGGAGTGGTTCCTACTAGTCCTCGTGACTTCATTCGCTCTATATTGTGTCGATGAGAGGAGGATGTGTTGTACCATTCACTTGATTGTGTGGAGGGAGATGTGCCGCATGTGGTGATTTGGCCCTGCTTTGTACCATTTACGAGGATGGTAGTGACATGAAGATTGTGCATTGGCGGCATTATGAGTATGGTACACACACGTTAGATGGTGGTGAACAGTCCAGGAGGTTGTAGATTGTGGAGAAGGAGACTCCACATGTGGTGTTCATTGATCATTTCAAACAACAGATCTACCCATACATACATCACATGCACACTGCAAAGTAAGAGGACCGATAGTTTCGCACTTGCCTCAGCACATTTCCTTTGGGGGTGGTTGTCTTAGTGGTGGACTTTACACAGAATTACACTTTCACACCACAGCACGAGATTCAGTCCGAGTATTATTTTTCTGAGCAGGTAACACTTTTTTGTGGTGGTATGATGTCCACCTACCGCTCGATCAACTACTATCGTGGCATGCTATGAGATCCATCGTGCATTGAAAGGGGGCTTTGTACCTCGTAACATGCATATTGCATCTTGCATTTGCATCCTACGTGCCTGCTACAACATCAGATTCTTGATACTCCACAAATGATAGTCGGCTTTGACTCATGTCTCAAAATCTAAATGATTCAACCTCTCAGTTTTTGAGATGCACTGCTCCTACTGTAGTGCCTTTGTACCACTAGCCTACATAATCACCTCCTCATGGCTCTCTCTCAATACATGAGCCAACTCACTATCATCAAAGTTCTGATGCATCCATGGAATGGGAGCTGGCTCCTCAACACCTTCTGGAATGTCGAAATAGCCCTCCTCTCGTGCAATCCTCTCAATGTTCTCCCACATCGTGTGAGAAGTGGGCTTGCCAGTCACTGTGTCCATCTCAACATGCTCTCGAGGATACAACGAGTCCATACCCAAAGCCCGATATGTGATGAGGGGACACCTATTGTGCAACAAGGGCATCTAGACTTAATAGTCAATGATCATACAATGCAATCCAAACAAAATATATGCCCACAACCAAGTCCATAAAATCCTATCCCATCAAAGTTTATCACACACAAAGTGCAAGAGGTATGAGAACAAACTCTGGCACTGTATTTGAAAGTCTTGGGTATCCTAAAAAATGTGACACACGCTTTGGATACAAGACTATGTATGGATCCAAAGATGCTTCCCTAGTGCCACCACGCTCCTCAAAATGACGGACTTGCATGCAAAACTTCTCGGTCCTATGCTCTGCAATCCTATGCCTAGTGGTCTCATCATCTAGGTGAGCATGTGTATCTTGAACCCTGATCCTAAAGGCGAGTCTAAGTGTTGCGCAACTGATCTTGTCTCTCGCTCAACTCTACCCTCAATCTCTCAATAGTGTGCATCAACTCATGAACATCCATAGAAGGTGCTGATGCCTACGTAGATATCATGTGCACAAGCTATAAGTCTAAATCCTACCTTAATGCACCAAGAGTTAAATATGAAGCATGAAAACAAATAAGTGGAACATACTATAATAGGTGCAGTAGGCGCTATAGTCACATGTGATGAGCCAACGTCTACGCCACTACTAGACGGTGCCAATGCCTACGTAGATATCATGTGCACATGCTATAAGTCTAAATCCACCTTAATGCACCTAAAGTTTTCTATGTCGCATGAAAATGAATGTGTGGAACATACTGTGGCAGGAGCAACAGTTGCTACAGTCGCGTGTGATGAACCAATGTTTGCACTAGTACCAGACGGTGCCGATGGAGATACATGCTACACGTGGTAATAACCAAACACATGAGCTATAAAATTCAAAGTATAACTTAAAATAAGACAACATTTCAAAATTATACATACCATGTAATAGGTTGTCTCTGGTCGTGACCTCACACCTAAAGTGATGTGAGATCCTACCTCCTGTATAAAAGATGAGGTAAAAAATGTTCCTTGAACATCTGGTCCACCACCACCATGCCCTCAATGCCATTGGTCTTGCATCCTCCCACTACCAGCTCCACCACTAGGCCGTACACTAGAGTAGTCCACTCTATGTCCCAATACAAACTCGGCATACAATTGCATGCCAAAGTATAATGGGATATGACAATTATTAGGCATTCTTCCATTGTTAGCAGCCACATATCGACTATAGATATGTGATGCTACCAATGGGTGAGAAAACCTAGATATCATTAGGGGTTTCACCCCTCGCTGGCCTATTGCCATGCCTATCTAAGACATCATCCCTAATACCAAGCAACCTCTTGACCTCATCATATGAAAGACCCTGGTACTGATGCCTTCTACAAAAAAACCTTGGTTGCCTACCATAATCTAGATTTTGGACCTATTTTCCCATAGATTTGGGACAAGACTTTCTCTAAAAATATATAGAGCTCAATATCATCTTTTTAAAAAACAAAAACTCTCTCAAATCCAAGTTACAATCAAAATTTTATGGCACAAATAGTAACTACTACTTTTTTTGGGATCTTACATATGTTGCTTTTCCTCCATGCCTCCACTTGTCTACCTTCAACTAGTCCCACTATAAGCAGCTAGCTCCTATCTTCATATAAATAAATATCTAGTTCTAACAAGAAAAACTTGACCTAAGATTCCAATATCATTGTCTCACCTATCTCCTATCACTAGAGATTCAAGATTAGGGTCCTCAAAATCTACCTATCATTTTTGCCCACCCCTCAACTGCTGTGGCCATTCCTTTTGCCTTGCCCTGTGCATCCTCCTGGTTTGAAAGGACAAAAACCCTTCCTTCCATATTGATCACATAAGAAAATATAGAAAGAGGAAGAAAGTGGTTATATCAAACACATCATGTTGGAAAGTGACAAGGCCTCACTGCCCCCCTACACCTCATTATCATCCTCAGGTCTTATTTGAATGGTAGTGCCTCTTCATTAATACAAGGTGGACAATAAGTCTCTTTCCCATCCCATTGTTAGCCTTCAACATCTATGGAAATTTCTTCTCATAAATTAGCTCTAATTGTCTCTCCCTCATGTACTAGTTGCATAAATGCATCCCAAGCATCTACTTCTCCATCATACAATTTGTATCCATCAATGAACAGTCTTCCTCTTGTTTTGAAATGTAGACCAATGTCTGCTCCTCTTCATTAGCATCAACATCTACCTCATTTTCAGCATGCATGCCTGATTCTTCTTCAATAGGTTCCTTGATATTTTCCTTTGCATCAACAATCTTAAACTCTATCGCACCTTCAAAGAGCTTTGCATGACCTTCTGGTAAAGAATCATCATCCCTAACAAAAGCATAGTGTGTTATACTTGAATCTTGGATCACATCAAGATGATCATCTGACTCTTCAAAGCCCTTTGAGTCTTTCTCACATATCACTAAAGATGATAAAAATTCACCATCCTTAGATTTTGAAAACAAAATATTAATAGAAGAACCACTACATAGTGCATAAGGCAACATAGACCCATCCAAAGAAGGATTTATAGGCTTTGTTGATGCATAAGACTAGTTCCCATGAAATCTGGGCACATTGATCAAACGCAATTGATGCATGTTCCACTCCTTGGCATGTGAAATGTCAATAGTTTTATCAAACCAATGAGGATTCTTCAAATCCACCTTCAATTTGAGATCTAAGTCAACCAATCAATATCTCAATGTGAAGCACTTCAAGTGGTACTTCTGGATGTAGGGGAGTCCTCCATTCTTACCATAGCTCAATAAAATAGTTTCAATAATAGTCCACTTCTTCATTGGGTGCTTGTTGTTGGTAGTTGCAAAACTCCTTCCAGATCCAATTGGGATCACATGCACATGCATATTGGACCAAAAAAGTAGCTCTGATCTCTTGATATTCAGCATCCTAATTTTGGGTTCTCGACACACCTTGAATGAAACTCTAAAGCCATATCCTTGAGTCATCTTGCAGATAATAACCTAGGATTTGCAACAAAACTCTTGGTCCATCTTTAACTTTTAGCAGCACTGAAAAATCCAGTCTTTAATGAATTGAGAAGCATCCTCATTAGGCAATACAAGAAACTTGGAAAAATCATGGGCCGTCTTGCTTACTTCTCCCTTGCCTAAAGTTTCTTTCTATCACCACAGTGCCAAGGATATCCCCTCACTTAGGGCTCCAAAATAATGACAATAAAAACTAGAGGACCATGACTGACCTTTATGATAGACCTCTAACACACAAACATATACCAAACACTCAAAAACGGCTAGCAACTCATATACTTCATCAACACCTCTTGCAATGATAATAACTTTTGCAACCCATACTATTAATTTTTGCTTCTATCAATCAAAACAACAATAAAAGGAGGCTTTCATACATAAGGAAGACTCTGATATAACAAAAAATAGGAGCACCACTCTTCTTGCAATCTCAAGACACTAACAACCTTCATCCGTTGCTAAAAAATATTAGCTTTTTGATGCCTTCCATAATAATAGAACTAGGTTGCCTACTATAACCTAGATTTTTAACCTATTTTTCCATATATTTGGGCCATGACTTGTTCTAAAATCCATAGATCTCAATTTCATCTTTCTAACAAAAGAAATATATCCTAAATCCAAGTTATTTAGCAAATTTATGGCAAGACTAGTAACTACTAATTTTTTAGGGAGGTGCGACCTGCTTTGCATATCTACATGCTTTTCCTCCATGCCTCCACTAGCCTATCTTCATAGTCCCACAATACACAAGTAGTTCCTATGTTCATGCAAATAAACAGCTAGTTATAACAAAAAAACCATGGCCCAAAAGACACAATACCATAGTTTCATCTACTCTTTATCACAACAATTCGACATTAGGGTTCTCAAAATCTGCCTATCAATGGTTCCATTTCTCGGTTGGTATGTGCATAGAGTCAGTGGATAATTTTTTCATCGTTTGTTGGGCTCATGTGTAATAGGATTGAGTAATTCCACTGTCATGGACTTGTAGTTACTTCATAATTCCTTCATCCTCTTGCACTTTCCTACTAATTTACTCACTTATTATTGAATTTCTCTCAATGTGTTTGGTATTTTTATCTTGGATGTGGATCACTAAGTTTGCATTAAATAGGGGCATTTCAATAAACTTCATAAATATCAAGCTACAATCAGATGTGCATCTACAGCAAGTCGCTCAATGCTATTGTATAGAAATTTCATATGCTCTTGCCATAGCTTACATTCGAACTTAACAAGGCCTTCCTTGTTGTATAAATATCCTTTCCCCTACCTTGGTATCAATTCGTCTTTATGGATCAATATCATTTTCTCTTTTGCAATCTTGCGACTCATTCTTAGGTAGACCCTTCTTCAATCCTCAGTCATTACAAGGTACATGATTTACTCCCACTACCCTCTTAGCATTATACTGACATTCTTTTTGTTGTGCCTTGTCTTGATCTAAATGTTATGGAATTATATTTCCATTCATTAGTTTGATGTTTCAGCTAAGTGCATTTATTATCAGAGATAATTTTTTTGTAAATATTAAGTTCCTATTATTCCTTGCATTGTGATTTGCTACAAGACTATCTTTCTTGGTTTTCAATGTGAAGGATATTCCTCATCACCAAAATTTTCTTATATTTTAATGTTTTTCTGTTTTGATGTTGTACTATCCTCTTCCATTGAAATAGCTCATTGAAATAGTTCTTGGTTAAGTCATTGTGGGATAAGTCTAAGTGGAGATACTTAATAGCCAATCCCTCATAGTGTTGTCATCTTATCTTGTGCTTAATTCAATGATTAGCGCCATGTTTTTAAGCTCATTGAAATCTCTCATGGCAATTCTTAATGGAGCATGTCTAATCATATATGCTCAATAGCTGAATCCTTGTAGTTTTGTCACCATCCTCTACTTATTTCAGTAAGAAATGCCACTATTTTGAGCTCATTAAAGAGATCATTGTAAGTCTTTATGGGTTAGGTCTAAGTGTATATTCTCTTTATAGGAAAATCCTCATACTACTATCATACCAGGCTATGCTTAATTCATTGATCAATTTAGCACAATGTCCTAGAAAAATTGTGCATTTCTATGCAGTAGATTGTTTGATCAAGCTCTCACATCTCCTCGTTGATGATCTTGTCTCTATTTCTAGATGAGAGCATGTATCATCTATTACAATTCGTGAAATATCCTATTGTGGAGCGTACAAGGAAACAAAATATCTAGTCTTACTTTGTGTCACACACCCATTTTCATGTAGATGTTGTCTTCAGTTTCAGAGCTACCATCCAAGAATGATTAAACATGAAGAATTCGTGGTTATTTCTCGCCTTTGAGTTCTATAGTTTCACGATTAGGTTTATTGCCTACTAAGGTGCTAATGACTTGCCTAGAGGCCTAAGAGAGGACCAAGAAGAGAGTAACTCTTACAAATAAAAACCTTGTAAGTGTTTGGATTTATCTATATCATAGCACATGTACTTTGCAAAAAGAAAAATTATCAGAGAGCTATTCAAACTCACTCTAACCATTTAAGGGATGTCCTAGTGACAAAATTGACTATGCTTCTAGCCCCAAGCATGTTACTTACCTGTTATTACTGGCACCAGATTCTAACACTTTATTAATCGTAAACCGCACCTTTATGTAGAGAACCATGGAAAAGAGATAAGATTATGTTTGAGCTACTTCATCATGTAGAAAAAAAAGATCTTAGTTTGCTAGCCAATTGTTGCCCAAGATAAAACTTACAATATAATGTGACAATCAAACTTGGAATACATAGTTAGGCTCACACTTGCAAATCTTTGTCATTCATTAGAGTGCCCACTCTTATCTTTTCTCCCTTAACGCTTGCATATGGAAACCCAACCACAATGTTTTTTTGATCATTCCAAAATTGAGTGCACGATGCAAAAAAGGCCATAAATGTGCATTATAAATAGAAGCATCGTCTTTCTACATATGCCCATTTAAAAATGTATGTATGAGGAAGACAACAATTTGTACTTGTGTAACAAAACTAAAAGTCAAAAAAGGAAGGAGAATATATGATACTAGATTATATCTTTGGTGATTTCTAGATCATCAAAGAGGTATATAAATAGTAAAACTCAATTTCAAATTGCATATAGCAAAAGCCATAGATTACTGATAATAATTATGTGACATTTATGGAACCAAGAGATCAACTCAAGATTATGTATTTTTCCTTGGATAAAAAGTATTGTCTTGTCTATCCAACCTCAAATTGACCAAGGTGTAGGGATCTATTGATGAAAGAATGTTTGGGAAAGACTATGTCAGAGATAAATTATTTGATATAAGCAAAAAACAAGGATATGTTATAATAAAAAGTAGAAGATCAAGCAATAGAAAAGAGTCCGACTTATCACTCAAGAACACTGATGCCAATCAAATTTCATCCAATAAAAAGTGAGGTAGAAGCATCAATATACAATATGACACTAGAGATAATGGTGCTAAGATCTTCACCAAGCCATTGGAAGGAGAACTATAAGATTTAAGCTTAACTCCATGAGAGTAAACTCTAGATACTTGATAGTTTACCTAGTTAAGACCAAGGTTATGAACTTCAACATTAATGAAATTCATAACTTTTGTGTAAGGCCTTCCTATTTGTAGGGGAGCTAGCTAGGATAATGAGATCCCTATGTATGCCTAGAGGGAATTTTGAAACACCACAACTTTACCAATGAAACCGACAACATAGGCAACATTGATTGACTGAAGGGCATGCCGCATTGTTGAGATAATTGAGACAAGTTTTCCAACACATTTCTTGCATGCACATATGATATCACTCCTCTATGATTCTCTAATATAACTAGCATGACTATACATAGGATATCTTTTAGTAGTAGACATCAAAAAGGACACGTGGGATGTTTTTATCAAAGCTATGCTTATATATTAATATAAAAATTCGGCTAGATTTTATCAAGAAATTTTTTTAGTTTCATAATCTTGGTAGAACATATTATAATTTTTTATATTTACTTTTGAAATTTGAAGAAATCCTGGAAAAAATGTAAATTTTTTCTCAAAAGTTTCAAAACTACGTGAATGCTTCAAACCTTTATTTTTTTTAGGGCATACAAACTTTTGACACCAATATAAAAATTTTGCCTCTGAAAGATAATAACAAGAAAAAATCATCCATGGGTCACCATCACCATCACTAATTTTGTGAGGTCTAGGTAATGATGCTATCTCCCATGATCTAAGGGAAGAGATGTATACCACTTGACATTATCCTAGCAAAGTTTGTAGTGAGATGCCTCGACACAAATGTCTCATTCTAAATCATTACCTACATACATAGAGTCAACTAATAAATCAGATGGATGGATGAAGGTTGACATAGATTATCAAATATGGTTGGCCCTCTCCCTACCCTAATAATACATAGATTGAACTAATAATTTAGATGGATAGATGCAAGTTGACATAGGTTATCAAATAGGTTGGCCCTCTCCCTATCATCTCATCATCCATGCAATGTGTAGACAAGGGAGATGAGTTGTAATAGGCATGAATTTATAAATGGTTTTGATCATACAACATGTCTATTAGGAAATTTCCACCATTTCAATATTCATTAGATAGTCCCTTCTTGTGCTTTTAATAGCAAGGGATTCATTAATCATCAAGGATGACATATGGCAAGTATACATGCACATATCAATCATCAAGGATGACATATGGGAAGTTATACATGCACATACATGGGTATACCCTTGCACACAAATCCAACAAATATGGCCTTTTATAGAGAATTTTTTCTGTATCTCCCTAGATTCTATATTGAGGTAGGACTGATGATTGCGACCACATGACATTGTAGAGATCTAAGGCTCAAAATTCATTGTCACACATAGGAGGTGGAGAAAGAGGAGCATGTTTTGATGTGCTATCCTAGACAGATCTTGGGAAGATATCATTATCATTTCCCTCATGGTTACATAGACATGGGTAGAGTCATTGATTACCTAGGCCAAATTTGTGCCACATTATTTATACACAAGGTTACTCCACTTAAGACCCAAACTCATGTGGCCAACCATGTCACCCGGCCCCCTAAAACACTAGAGATTAAAGGGTTTCCTTCTCAAGAGAAGAACTAGTTGGGAGATGCTATGGCCACAACCCAAGCTTCTAGACATGCCAAGTTAGTAGGAGACTAGACATAGGTCCAACAAGCACCTGTTGCATTCAAGCTACTATCCTTGCAACATAACAATGTTAGGCTAACTCATGGCTTTCAAAGAGGAGTTGTGGAATTAAAGAACAAATCTCAAACATGTACCAAAGACACTAAAGCCATTCATGGGAACTATAGTAGTTGGGGCCATACGGAGATCAAGTGACTCATGATTGACACGTGACACATGGTATGAATAATAACATGATAGGATCCCCTCCTACTTAACACATGGAGTTTTCCCTATTTATTCAACCCAATGTGTGTGTACTAACATGTTGATTTCTACTTTTCTTGGTCTTGTAGGATTTTTTGGCTTTTTTTAAATATTCATAAATCTCTGTTTCTCTCTCTCTCTCTCTCTCTCTCTCTCTCTCTCTCTCTCTCTCTCTCTCTCTCTCTCTCTCCCTCCCTCCCTCCCTCCCTCCCTCCCTCCCTCCCTCCCTCCCTCTCTCTCTCTCTCTCTCTCTCTCTCTCTCTCTCTTTCTTAGATGGGATGTGGAGTGAATGCCATGTGCCCCAAACATTGCACTAGATACAAGCCCCTATGTCTTTCCCCATAGCCACATATAGATCTCCATAGACTCCCAAAAGTCCCTGAGATGGGATATGAATTCTTTACAAGATACAACACCCCTCTTGTACATGTGTAAGCAATGTGGGGCTCCCCAATTTTCTTTGGATTCCATGGACCACTTTGCATTGCATTGAAGACCACCACCCCAAAACTCTCTCTCTCTCTCTCTCTCTCTCTCTCTCTCTCTTCCCATGTGTGTCTTATTCAATGATTGTCAAGAGCTTGCATTTTGGGAACATCTCATTGGCGCACATCGAGCATAGAGTTTTCCTAATTTTGTCAAGCTAAGGAGGATTTCCCTAAGGAGTATCGGCTGAGTTTGGTTGGTTGAAACACTCACTATTGTCAAACATTGATGTTCTTAAAATGAAATGGCTCTCTATATTCACAAAACCCCATTCTCGGTAGGGTAATGTTCACTTAAGGACTCTGAGGCTAGATTTATACAAAGAGCTAATATTGCTGCACCATCTAGTGTATCAATGCCCACCCTAAAATAGAAAAATATACATTGCTTTTGCATGTTGTTTTGCATTGGAGAATCCAAAAGAGCACAAAGTCCTTCCAAGAGAGAAAACGGCATGGTGATGTGGGCAGAGTTTACACAATGTCATGAAAACCAATGAAAGATAGGAATCAACATCAAAAGGTTGTGGGGATTATGCAAAATGATGGAATCATAGATGCATGAAAACTATAGTGTATGCACCTATAAGACACCTTCCCACAACCACATCATGCCATTATATAGTCAATCAGCTATGTATAACTTAGGGATGCAAGGTTCTCATAGCCCATCCTTGAATGATATAACATAGCACAACATGCCCTTATATAGTCAATCAGCTATGTATAACTTAGGGATGCAAGGTTCTCATACCCATCCTTGAATGACATAACATTAGTAACACCATAAGAGGATAGATTTCTATTATCACCTGTGAGTTATTAATAGTTTGTGGGATTTGCGTCATTTGTGTAAACGTGCGACATCCCACATCATTTGTGTAAGTTTTTCTATTTTTCCAAGTTTATCATTTTTTATCCCTATAATGATTCAAATTTTGCAAATTTTATATGACAAATGGCATTTCTATGAATATTGTCCTAATGATCAAGTAAAAGTAGTTTAAACTCATGTGTTTCTTTCCTTCTAAAAGCACATTTCGAATGTCCATCAAGATTTTCAAACACTTATGAATCTACACTCGACATATTTTCAAGTGGTGTATTTCACTTTACAACAACATCAAGGCTACCATAGGACTTCTTGACTAAAAGTTGCTAATTGAATTTGGGTAGTATCTATCCTAGTGTAAACTCAATTGAAGATGATGTTTATTTGGAATCTATAACACCTATGGTACCTTATTTTGAAAGAAGTAGTCCACATCTCATTAAAAGGTGACTTGAAGTCAATACCTAGCTTAAACAACAAAATAATTTATTATACTTTTGAATACTATATTTAAGCTTGGGGTAGTAAGCATTCATTACAAGTAGAGGAGAGGCTTGGAAGAATTTTATCTTTAACACACATTTGGTAGCTCAACAGGACATAAAAGTGTCCTTTTTAGGGTTTTTGATTTGTTTTTTAGTGGTTTGAACCTCTATCCAATGTAAGTGCCCTCCAAGACATATATTGTTGATCTGTTCTAAAACATGGGAAAAATACTTACATAGATAAAAAGCTATGACAAATCCTCCATTTTCTTTGCAAAACTTGCATGGTTACTATTTCCACTCCTACAAACTGTTGTGGCTGAATGAATTTCAAGCATATATCTCTTAAGAGAAATCTACTTCTCATGGTATTAATTCTTTTAAAACATAGTTTTAGATTAGAAAATAAATTTGGGTGTATCTTTCAATGCTAAAGTGTATATTATGGTCTTTAAAATTGAATAAATATGTGTATATCATTGCTTGCTACATCATACTCAAAGTTATATACATATGAAACCTATATTTTATACACATAAACAAAGTTTGTACCTTGAAATTTTGTTTTACATGATATAATATAGCATCAATTCATGAGTAATCATTTTTTGACCATTCAATTAGGTTTCAAAAGCTTGTGTCTGATACAATGGAGCTTATGCACCATTGAAACCTTCTATTTCCTTGGCATTGTTTACTTAACTGTGTATTTCCTAGTTTTTAAAAAAAAATCCTACTTTTCTTCTTTGAAGATTTAGTACTTTTTTTTTCGCAATCTTCTTTTAATGTGTACTTATATACCCTTTTACAAATTGTTTAGTCCCTTGAATAAAATTTTACATATATTTTTCAATTTTCAAGAAGTTAATAATTACTTACATATGCTTTTCAATTCTCAAATTAAAAAAAATATATATTATACATTGGATTTTCTATAAGACTCTGGAGCTTATTAGAATTTGGATGGTTGCCTAGGTCATAGGTAAAGCGATAACACGCTAGGGGTAACAAGCATTACATGTCTACCCACATGATGCCAACTTTGTTCTAACAAATGGTTTTCTATGGATGGTGGCAGGTAAGTTGACCCCTACCTTGGCTCTTGGACTTCCTGAAGGATTCAACACTTTGATGTCATGTCTACTCTTTGGTTATGTTGGAGAATTATTTATAGATTCTACAAATGATGGTTTGCCAGTAATTATTACATATACAAATACCAATGCTTTGGATGCTTTGATGCTGGATAATCTTATTTCATTTCACTCTTTCTAGTATCAATTATTAATTCCCTCTAAAATTGTTATTAGCATGCGCACAAGTTATCCAGATGATGGAATTAACTATATGGTTCATTTTTTATGGGATTACTAAATTTGAACACACACACATACACACACACAGAGGCTAGTGGGCACTCACTATAAGCAAGCATACATTCATTATTTATCCCCTTCCATTTATATTATCTAAATACTCCTCTCTACATTTAGATTAACCACTTACATTGGATAGTAAGCAACTTTTACTTTCGAGCTCATGTCAATAAATGGCATGTGACTCCCCCTAATTGTAATCATCCTATTATAGTAGGGAACATACTTTGTTAGATGATTACAAGGCCACCACTTGAGGAACACATCTCTATCTCTATGAAGTAATGCATGTGAATGGACACTATCTTCCATATTCAAGTAATTTCTCAATCTACATGTTCAATCAACCTATGTTGATTGACCTAGTTAATTTTCTTCTACTATGTGAGGCTAAGTAAGGCTAAGCTTGGAGTTTATATTAACAAATGTTCACATTGCTTTTTTTGGGGATCTCACTTGTCCATTCATCTTCTGAGGAGGGGATCTACTCGTTTCCACATGGAGAGTGCACCCAATAGACATTAAGTCTTTTCATGGTGTAGTATACATATGTGTGCTTTGCCATCTTTCTCAACCCACATATAGACATAGATATGTGTTGAGAACTAAACCATTGAAGACATTGGCTAACATGTATTCTTGAGTCTTCGTATTGTAGGAATATGCACATTTCTATCTTCATTTTTATGTAATGTTTTGGTTGGTTTGTGAACAAATATAAAGCGTATATACACCCATGCTTGCATGTGTGCCTACATAGTGCGTGTCTATGTTTTGTGCATAGATTACTCCTTGTAATGGCAGTTGTAGGCACTTATGAAGGTGCATGCACATACTTGTGTACGTGTGTGTGTGTGTGTCCGTGCACGTGCGCATGCGTGTCTGTTTTGAGGCTTGGGATCTTGACTATCCTGCTTATTTGTCAAATAATGAGATCTTTTGATGTTGTAGCATGTCCCCTTTTTAGTAATATAAAAATAAATGGATTTCACCGAGAGAGAGAGAGAGAGAGAGAGAGAGAGAGAGTTAAAGCATGCATGCATGCCCATGCTCACCATGTCTATTCAAATAAGAATGTTGTGTCTATTTTGTGCACAAATTATCTTCTTGTAATGGTGGTTGTAGGCACTTATGGAGGTGCATGCACACACTTACGTGCGCGCACTCGAACACACAGAAACACACACACACAATGTGTGTGTGTGTGTATGCAAAGACACAACATTAATATTTGAATATACATGATGAGCATGGGCATGCATACATGCATGCTCTCTCTCTCTCTCTCTCTCTCTCTCTCTCTTTCTCTCTCTCGGCACATGAGGGCCTTTTAGCAAGGTTCTGTGTGTGTGTGTGTGTGTGTGTGTGTGTGTGTCTGTGTGCACATGAAGGCCTTTTGGCAACGTTCAGTCGGCATAAAAGCCTATCGGATGCTTGACTCATGCAAACGAAGTGCACAGTCAAGGCGGCAAGGTCCGGCAAGAGGGGTTAATGGAGAATCAGGCAATCGGATTACATGTGCCCGTAGCTTTGGTAGGGTCCAGCAAGCTTCCAGCAGACTTAGCTTGCATGTACACCTGATTCGGATAACTCCAGCCTAAATAGATTGCATGTACCCCTGATTTCGATAACTCCAACCTTAACGGATTGCAATCGGAAACCTCTCATGTGCCTCATCAATCTCTCTTTTGGTGAAATCCATTTGTTTTTATATTACTAAAAAGGGGACATGGTGCAACATCAAAAGATCTCATTATATGACAAATAATAAGGATAGTACCCCTCTCTCTCTCTCTCTCTCTCTCTCACACACACACACACACACACACACACACCCACACACACACACACACACTCACACGCTCTCTTTGATTTTTGTTAAATCCATAGGCTCTCTCTCTTTCTCTTTCTCTCTTCCCCCCGGCAAATCTCCTCAATGGCTCTCTTCGTTTCCTCTCTCTGTTGCCTCCAGCGCGCATCTGTTCGAACTTGTAGCTTCATAGCTTGATCCCTCTCCCCTGCCCTTGCTTTCAACTCCTTCCCCTGCTCCACCATCGACGTCTCCAGCGCACTCTTCTCTCTGTTGGACCATCTAGTTGCGCGATCGCCCGCATGGGCAACACTCTGTGCAAACTGGTGGAAAAGCTTTCCTCCTGCAGCCACAAGGAATTCCGCATTCTCTTGCTCGGTTTGGACGCTGCTGGTACTGTCACTTTTCTACACTTTCCTAGCAACAGTACTTTTGGGTCACATTCGCAACGTTTTGTTCGATTTGAAGAGATAATGGTCGAATCTGTATTTGTCTTGTTCATTTTATCTCTAAATGACAGCTCAGAAAACGAGATACGAAGCGAGAGAATATTTCTTTGTGTGCAGATTTGTTCTATTTCAATCGCCTTTAGCATTGCCGGGATGATCTGCTCTGTAACACAGAGAGGGGGAGAGAGAGTGATCGATGGATGGATAGTAGGTGATTGTGCCCCAGTTTATGCTGTTGTTCTTGTTCTGATGTGTAGGGAAAACAACCATCTTGTACAAGCTTAAACTAGGAGAGTATGTCAGGACTGTTCCAACTATCGGCTTCAACGTTGAGACAGTCGAGTACAAAAGCATAAGCTTTACAGTCTGGGACGTCGGTGGGCAGGAAAAAATTCGCCATCTGTGGAAGCAATATCTGATGGATACTCAGGTGCGTATCTAATGTTTTTTTTTGCAATAGAATGTAAAGGTATCTCACACCGTCCTAATCCATTTGTTGCTCGTCCTTTCATTGTACATCAGAGAACCAGGATCGCCCGAAAGCTTTCGGTCGTACTTTCCAACTTTTTGATGTGAATAACATGTTCTTTCAGGGGCTTATATTTGTGCTCGACAGTTCTGATCGAGAGAGGGCAAAGACGGCAAAACTAGAACTGCACAGATTGATGGACGATCCGGAATTGGGCAACGTAAAAGTTTTGGTCCTGGCCAATAAGCATGATCTTCCTGACGCCATGCCACTGGAGGAGGCAAAGGAGAAGCTCGGTCTGACCACTATCAAACGGAAGAAATGGCACATCCAAAAATGCAGTGCGAAGACAGGGGAGGGGCTCTACGAAGGACTGGATTGGCTAGCCGCATCGATGAAATAGTCACCGTCGGATAGATGGGTTGAATCTACATAGAAGGAAGATCAAGACTGTTGAACTAACTAGATGTGAGGTAGAACTGTAAGCTACACCGTCGAGGAAGTTCTGAGCCGGAAATCTAAAAGCTACCAGCTCGATTAAGACTGCTGAATTACTATCCTTAATCTGAGGGAGAATTTCTGCATTGGCGTTAATGTACACCATCAAAGACATAACTGCCAGCCGCAAAGTTAGTAGAGCAGCTACAGGAACTGGACAAGACACTCGTAAATCGATAGGAATGATTCCAAGGTGCGATTTTTGCAAAACTTTCTGCGGAAATAGTATAATTAGAGAAATCCATTTTGACAAAGCTGTCGGTGTAAGAAGATGAGGCGGCGTCAAAGTTTCTACGGAATTATTGTAGCTGCCGGAACTTCTACGTGATTGCATAAGCATGCGGTACATCTAGCGGCGATGAGTGGAAGATGAGATTGCAGGATCTTTCTACACGATCTAGTCGACAGAAGCACCAAGTTAGGGATCAATGGAAGCCAAAGAAATCGTCCAGCTGCCGGGATTTCTAGTGCAATTTGTGGTTAGATGACGAAGTTTGTGGATTTCCTACACGAATACATCAACGGGAATAATTTCTACGAGTACAGAAATTTCATCGTAAAGTTTGGCAAAGTTTCAAAAATTCGGAAATTCGCCTTATTCGTTTAGCTTTCCATTTATTATGCCCAAAATACACACAGAGGGCACACTCGCCCATGGCCTCTACACAATGAATCGACACTGCCCGGCAGCTCAAGCAGAACTGCTTGAATTTCCGCTGCTCCATTATGCTGCGTGTTGACACACCCAATATCGCAAAAATAAACACTATATGCGGAGGTTCCTTTGTGGATTTTTCCATGCTCTAATAGAGAGTTTACATCCTCTTGCCCCTTTATGCACATGAATCCACTCAAACATCTTATGTTCTTACATCATGGGTGGGAGATGTCCATAAAAAATAGCACTCTTTATTCTCAAGGTTTTTATAGGGGGAAACTTTTTTCCCTTCTATTAAATTCTAGGCACCATGACATAACATTTTAGACACATCCGTAACTTGAGAATTTTTCGCATTTTTATTCAATTCTTTGTTTTTTTTTTCGCTCCTTAGATTTGGAGGACTTGTGACGTGCTCGGATGACTACAAAAAGAATGCCACTCAAGATTTAATACCATCCAATAGCAAACACTGAAGTGTCGGTATATATCGATGGTAATATTGACATCCATACTGACACTGATAATTATTACTTGTTAACGCGCAAATCGATTGCTCATATTGTTGCTTTTTTAACAACGTACACATCGATGCACGTTTCGATACTTTTCCCTCGTTAAAAAATAAAATATTTGTATTTAGCATCGGTATCAGCATCGAAAAGAGCCTTGTGTCTTGTACGCGGCACTCACATCTTCTGCCACACACAGAGATATATGCCATAGTGCATTCAGCTCTTCAAGTGATTCCATTCCTCAAACAATTTTGTAGTGTAGGCAAGAGAATGCCTCCCAAATGTCCTCCTCCCTCCTCCAAGCACAACTCATCGTGCATGACAACCACAACCGCATGGTCATTGCACAAGCTACCAGGAAAACCGCCCTTGACAGAGAAGAGGAATATCGAACAAGGGTCAAAGAGTTGGAAGTTATGGTCACAAAGCTCAAGGATGAGCTCTCTGCCAGTGAATCCTTGGTTCAAACCATGATGGACAAGTTGGACAAGGCAGAATCTAGCCTCCGTACCACAGAAGAACGAAGGGAACCCAGACTGCTAGGCTCAGGATCCGGGTGACAAATCCAAACCCTTAAAGATCTCCTTGCACAAGAGCGAGCCACCGTTGCCATACAACTCGAGAACGAGCACCCGCACACCTCTGGCCTAGAGGAATCTACATTGGGAAGACAGAGAGCAATAGGAGTTTGTGATAGATAGGGAGGTCTCCACACAACTCGCCACCTACACCCTCGCCCCATGCACCGTCCCCCAAACACTTAAAATGCACTTCGACGCACTCCTCGCATAAAGCTCATTTTCTCATAGATCTCACCACCCCCCTCCTGTCTAACACACTCTAGACTCTATCCTCCGCCATAATCACTACCACTGTTGCCTTGTCCTCGCCATGTCCTACTTCTCCCTCGACCCTCATCCTGCCAGTCCCTCCTCCATCCCTCCAATCTTCAAACCCTAGCCACCCACCGCATCCTCCTCAACTTCTAGACATGGTGTCAAGTAATCACCGAGTCCACCAATTATCCATAGGATGATGAAGTGATGCAACTAGCCAAGATCGAAAAACTTAGCCCATGGGTCTGTACTTCCAACAATCTCCACGCTGACATCAACTGGATGCAGACCTATGGTCGGGCTTTCACAGTCCAAATGCAAGGACACCAAGTTGCATATCGCTCCACGGCCTACCATCCCCTGGACATCATTATTTTGTATAATCGGGTGTTACAAGCTCTCTAGGACTCACTCAAGTCCTTGGTTAGCAATTTTGACAATTCATGTAGCATACCCCGAAGATGTTACCGAGGAGGAAGGGCAAGAAGCAATTGCCATCTTTAACTCTACCGCCCCCCCCCACTGAAATTATGTAGCCACCCCCTACAAATCTCGCCCAACCCCCCAACAATGCGCCAATCCCATCCTGCCTCCCCTTCCTCGCACCATCTTCCCTGAGTACTCTAATGCCTCCCACACTAGCACTGCACAGCAGGGACCTCCTCATCCATCTCCTCCAATGCTCATGTCGACCTTCTGGATGAGTCTCTCAATACATTATTGAGCCGGCCCATTTGTACGTATGCCCACCATCGACCCTACACCCGCAGGGAATGCAGAGGACAAGCCTATGCCAAATATCGATGATGATGTCCCTCCATCACCTCCCTCCTCCCTGCCCAAAGATATCCAATGGTGGCCTGACATGCAATCCTTCCAGGACTTGCCCGACAGTGCCCTAATGCATCACTGTAAGGCCCAGCTCAAAGGCTCTTCCCTCCATCTCTATGAAATAATGGAAGTTTTCCCCTGCACTCAGTTTATTACCTAGCGAACCTAGCTGAAGTGCAAACATGGTAGTTACAACTTAGCCCCCGATGCGTCCATTCCCCTCACTGACTCGAACATCGGAATTCAACCCTGTTGGCGCATCCCCTTTTTGAAAAAGGAGCAATTTTGGCACTAGTATCACAACACACATCTCGACATCGGCAGATCCATCCCTTGTACATGCCTATGGAAAGATGATGGAGAGTGGGCTCACTTCAGGGAGAGCTCCAACAAAAGGATCCTAATATTCTCTACAACTTCCTGAAATACAATTTCCCCAAGGAAATGAATCAAGAGGGATTTTTCTTTCATCTCTAGTCATTTAACGATATTTACGGCTCTGTTCTGACCCCACGGTGGTTGCAGTGGTCCACTTCAACTACCTCATCCTTTTCCTACTCCACGATCTCCCCACCCATAGTTGGCCCATTGACGAGATAGACTACATAATCTAAACAACCAGATTGTCTTCAACTTCGACATTGCTCCCTCCCACTTCTAGGACTTACGCCTCTACCTCTATGTCTACAACCTCCATGGCCATCACATTTGAACCTATGAGGACATGCATGCCATCCACTTCTGGAAGTTCCGCTCTTATTTCACACGGATCACCCCCTGCCAATTGGACCGCTATGCAGTCCTCCAGATAGGGCCTCTCCACTCACCTACTCTAGCATGGCTGATCCAAGGGCGGCTCAGCACCAGGAAGAGGGACATGTTAATAGCCACAACCATGGAGCACGATGATAGATATGGCTCTATGGGTTTTGAGCCGCAAATGGCTTAGCATCGATCTAGTCCTGCGGGTTTTGAGCCTCAAATGGCTTAGGATAGAAGTAGTCACTGGGATCATCCAAATTGGCAAGGATACCATAAGAGCCATTTGGATCCCGTATTTTGATAATACAAGAGCCATTTGAAGACAAAGAGGAGGTTGAGAGAATGCCTTGGTGCCATATGGACCCAAGTGGTTGTAACAAAAGAGAGACGTGAGAGAGTGGTTTAAGGAAAAGGGTTGGCCCTCCCTTCAAAAGGTGACTTGTATAAAAGGCCAAATGGTTGACTTTGGTCTTCATTGTTGTATGCACAAGTTTGGAATACAAGCTCCCTCTTCTTTTCCAAGAGGGTCTTTGGGTGTTTCCTTGTTTCCCTTGTAGTGCCTTTGTGTTTGCCACTCCCTCCCTCTTCATTCTTCCCTTCCCCTCTCCCTCTCCCTCTCCCTCTATTCTCCCATCTCCCCTTTCCCTCTTTCTCTTATGGAAACACATTGCAACAATCCGAGAGCTACTTGAGTGACACTTGTGGATGGCTCATGCTTTGCATTGCTCTCAGAAGGAGTAGGATGGAGTAGAGGCTCCATCGGCATTCCTTCAAGATCCCCATGACACGTGAGTTATCGTTGAGACTACACACCCCCAAGCAATGGGGAAGCAATGAGACTAGGTGAAGGTGCTTCACTGACTCCTTTGTGAGTCCTTCATGATCGGCTTTGTGAGTGCTTTAGAAATGCTTTGTAAACTGTCATTGCATTAGACTAACATTGCAGTATACTAGTTACTTTGGGGGGTTTGCTATCTGCTTGGTCACTACATGCAACTTCTTTGTCATTGATTTGTCACTCATTTATGGAAGCTTTGTCACTGAATTAGACTACTTTGGGAGATAGTGAGTCCCCAAAGCAATGAAAGTAGCTGAAGGTAATTTATTAACTCCTTTGTGAGAGCTTCATTACTACTTTGTGAGTATTTCTTTACTACTTTGTGCTTCTTTAACACTATATTAGACTACTTTGCGATTTTCTTCTTTTGTGCTTTATCACTCTTTGTGAATGCTTGTTAGTGAATCTGACTGGTTAAGGGGATAGTTAGCAAAAACAAAACCAATGAATGTGCTTTCCTTATTGCTTTTCCTATGCTTTATAACAGCTTGGTTATTGCTTTATGACTACCTTTTCATTGGTTTATGACTACTTTGTCAATGCTTCAGCGCATCATTTGATTGCTTTGTCATAAATTTGGATTGATAGTGACTGCTTTGTACCTTTCCTACATTCTAACTACTTTGTGAGTGCTTAGGATGGCTTTTTCAATGATTTGACATTGCGTTGTCACCACATGTGATTGCTATGCTATTGATTTGTCATTGATTTGTGAATGCTTGTCACGAAAGTTGATGGCTTGGGGAATAGTCAACATTAAATCCAAGTGTATGATCTCTTCTAACTTTTTTTTGTGTGCTTGGTTACTACTTTGTCACACTGATTTGTGTTGATGATTTTTCACTAATGTGTGAATTATTATTACTGAATTAGACTAAATTGGAGGATTGTTAGCAACAAAAACAAGTGAATGTGCTTTTTTAACTACTTTTTATGCGCTTTAGGACTATTTTGTTACTACCTATGGTACTTTGTCAGTGCTTCAACACTGCATTTGAGTGTTTGTCCCAAATTTGTTTTATTTTTTTTGTGCTTTATCATTATTTTGGGACTACATTAGATGCTTTAGCGCATTTTTGTTGGTGCTTTGTCACTACATGTGATTGCTTTGGGGCATGTTTGTTGCTGCTTTGTGACTACATGTGATTGCTTTGCAATTTCTTTGTAACTCATTTGTGAATGATTTGTCATTAAATTGGGATGCCTGGGAGATATTCGATCCCTTAATCAATGAAGACTAATGAAGGCACTTTGTTCCCTTCACTAAGCAAATTTTTGTTGTCTCTACTTTGTTACTGATTTGTCCTTATATTGGAACACTTTGGGGGATTTTTGTTGGTGCTTTATCACTGCAATTGATTTCTTTGCCATTGTTTTGTCTGTAATTTTTTGAATTCTTTGTCAATGAGTTAGGCTTCTTGGGAAGATAGTTGATAAGAATTCAATGGGACTGTCGTTATACCTAGTGTAGCAATGATCAATGTACAAGCTGAGGGCGATAAAACACACAAAAAGGTTCACAAAAGAGATAGGTACACTTAAGTCAATGTATTCTATACAATGAAAGGCTTCATTTATATATTGTCTTAGGATCCACTTTATACATCATCCTTATCATTCTACAACTCATTCATATCTTCTAGATCTTTCTGATCACTCTCATAGAATAAGATAATTCTCTCCTCATATCACTCTTCTATGCCTCTCTTGATCACATACAATATGGCTAGCATCACTATTTCAACACCCCATCTTGATGCTATTATTGATTGCCAATATCATCAGACGTATGGTATGTTTATTTAGTCCCCCCATTAGTCCCTATCATTTCATAAACATGTAGTGTAGCTATCAAGGTGCAAGCAATAGAAAATGTTTCCTTAGCTACATGATATGGTGCCAAAGGCTTTAAGTTGATACATAATGGGATTGAAGTGGTGTTTTGGATCAATTTTTTTTCCTATAGAAAATATGTAAGACTAATTTCATGTACTCAGTGTGTACAGCCTGAACTATTGAGATTTTTTCCTTTTTACATCAGTATAAATCCTTATAGACCAAAAGTTATGCTCATTTGAATTTTGAGTTGAACTTTGTCTAAGGATGATGAGGTGGCAATGAGGGTGATGTGGTACTATGGCAATGAGGGTGATGTGGTACTGTGCATTCACATGCTATTGATATATCGTGCCTATGTGGCACTATGTGGTTAGGTGGCACTATTAACTATGCATGTTGAGGTGGCATTACTAACTCAGTTGATGATGTGGTTGCTAATTGTATCTGTTGATGTGATAGGTGGCTGTGTAGTAATGATGTGGCATTGCCATGTCTTGTGTAGATGTTGCACTGCTATTAAATAGACTTGTGGAATATGTCTATTTGACATGTGGCAAAATTGCAATGTGGTATTAATTATGATCATTATTGACTTGAATTAACCTATCCTAAGCTATTGTCACTTAATCATGATCTGACCTTATCCACCACGTTGTGGCCATGGAAATCTTATATACCATGTCGTGGGCTTTGGGGCTATGGAATTGAAAATAATGGTTGCAAGACAAAGTGATGGGCTATGGCATTCTTGCACACTAAGAGGATGAAGATCCACCTCAATCTTTTGCACCATGACACAATGAGCTCGTGCTATGTTGAGTTTTCTCCATTGCCTTGCTACCTTCTTGCCCATGCCTTTTGTGTTAAGTGTTGTCTTGCATTGTGGTAGGGTTTGGCCAAGTCACCTACCTATGCATTGATTTTCTTTGTGTTTGTAGTTTAGGGGCTCTTAGTCATCGTTGTGTCATAGTCGTTGCTAGTCACTATGTAGTTTGCCACATAAGTCATAGTATTCATGGTTGATTTTGTTACTTCTTTGACATGGGTAGGTCACCTTGTGTGTAGCTTATTTCTCAAGGCTATCTTGTTGCTATGTCCTTCTATTGGTATTGACCATTGTTTTAGCCATATATTTATTTCTTGCTATCTCTCTATGTTTCTTTGAGCATTGTTGTAGTGTCCTACGCCAGTTTCTATTATTGATTCTTGTGTCGCTAATGCTTAGGACATCCTTGCTTGAATCTTTTGTGTAATCTCATCTTGTGTTGAGGTGTGCATGTTGCTCGCATTTGAGTTTCTTTTTCTGCCTTCCTTTTCTTGTTGTAGAGTCATGGCTAGGGATTTTCCACTTCTTTGTGCCAACTTGCTAATGCAATCAAGATTTTTTGGTTTTGTTTGAAGTTGGACTATAGGTGGTATTAGCTGGAAAAGAAATCAGGACCAGAGGCTAGAGGCTAAGAATGGCGACGCTCAAGGGCCATAGAGGAAAGGAGAACGTGAGGGCGAAACGTTATCATGGGAGGGGAAATGGGATTAGAAGGGGAGGGAATGAAGAGGGAGACTATGGCCCAAGGGGAAAGGGAGAGGGGGAAGAGAAGCATGTACATGATGGGAGGAGGAATGTAAAGATGGAGACATCAAGGGAAGAGGACCATGCTTTATTTGAAACAAAGGATGAGAGGGAAATATCAAAGTACTAGCTAGGTGGCTTTACAAGAATGAGCGTGTCTCATCAAGGAATAGCTCCCTCCTTTTATAGCCAAGAGAGGGGCTCTCTCCCAATAAATGCATCCTCCCACATGTATGGTGTGTGTGGAAAAGTCTCCCATGTGGGCTAGGCGGTTACACACTCTCAATTGTGTGCGACAACCCTTTGCCTCATTTTTCCACATAAATCAAGCCCCATATCTCAAGTCTATGATACTCCCTTGGTCTCTCCCAATTTTATAATATGTTCAAACCTCTAGGAGGACAAGTGGAGGGTTGGCACAAGGAATCTTGCCACCTCATCCTACTTTCCCCATTATTTAACTTGCATCCTTGGACTATCTATACCTCCCCCACATGGGCCTATCCTCTATGGAGGGAATAACCCAATATAATATCCATCTCCACCTATTTTATATTACTTCTCCCATGGACTTTGAGCCATATCTCACTAAATGCAGCCTAGGTGGAGGGGTGGCACATGGAGGAGCCATGCTACCTTACATTTTATAATATTACTACCATGGATTATGTACAACACACCTTATGGGTCCTCTTATGTGGAAGGGTGGCACATGGTCATGCCCTACCACCTCAACCCTGGGCCCTATGCACACCATATTTCATTATACTATTGCCACACATACAAACACACACACATATTAATGCCTTTTTCCTTAGACAAATTTATCCATAACAGTTCCCCCCCCCAAGCAGGGAATGCACATCATTTCCATGCCTGGGTCCATCACGCACAAAGAAAGGCTTGAGGTAACGCTTGTTGATTACCTTCTTGCCATATGGTTCATGCAGCTCCTGAACTTGTACAGACCCATTGCTACGTTCCTTGATGACTTTGTATGGACCGGCCCATAGTGGTAGAAACTTCTTATCCATTTGGTGGTCCAATCTCTTATCAAAGCATAGCACAACATCCCCCTCAACAAAGTGTCTTTCCCATCCCTTGCGAATCTTAGCATCCAAGTGTCCATTTGGTGGTCCAATCTGTTATCAAAGCATAGCACAACATCCCCCTCAGCAAAGTGTCTTTCCCATCCGTTGCGAATCTTAGCATCCAAGCGGGCCTTTTGTCGATTCTTTTGGATCTCTGTTTGATGTAGGGCAAGGCGTCAGGTTTCATCTAGCTTCTCAAGTTGCACCAATCGAGCCTCTACATGTTCATCTTCTGTCATCCTCTATTCTTGTGCCAATCTCAAAGTTGGAATCTCTATCTCTAGTGGTAAAACAGCCTCAGTACCATATACTAGCTCAAAAGGAGTGTGATCTGTAGATGCTTTATGAGTGATGTTGTAAGCCCATATGGCTTTTGTGACCTTGTGATCCCACTGGCTCCTGTTTCCTGTGGCCGTTTTTCCCATGGTTTTATAAAGGAGGCCATTGGTCCACTCCGTTTGACCCATGGATGCTGGATAATAGATGCTAGAAGTGTGATGATCAATACCCATGTGATTCATGAGTAACTCCACTGCCTCATTTAAGAATGGACTCCCATGACAGAGACAATTTCCATGGGTGTCCCAAACCTTGTGCAGATACATTCGAATATGAAATTTGAAACTACCTTACCATTTGCAGTGGGGAGGGCGATAGCTTCAGCCCACTTAGTGACATACTGAGTGGCTACCAAAAGATACTTCTTTTTGCAGGCGGTCATGGGCAAGGGCCCGACAAAATCTATTCCCCACTTCTGAAACGGATGGATGGACATCAATGGGTGATGTTGCCCAGGATGCAAATCCCTTCTACCAAAGAATTGGCATGGTTCACAGGTTTTGCAATACAAAGTGACATCCTTGAACAAGGTCGGCCAATAGTATCCATCATGTAAAATCTTCTTAGCTGTATAGTCAGCTGTATAGTCACTGGCATAGTGGCCTCCACAAAATCCATCATGATAATGCTTTAATACCTTAGGCACTTCATCTGCATCAATGGCCCGTCTTAGTACCCCATCCACGCCTTGACGATACAGCACCCCATCAAGGAGGGTGTAGCGCTTACTATCTCTGCAGATCTTCTTTCTCTCATAGCTAGCATTTTCTGAAGGAAAGGAGAAAGCAGTCAAAAACCTCTAGATACCACCATACCATGGATCCCCAACTTCTATGGCCGCTACAAGGGTTACATCGAGGCACTCCTCTAAATCAATCAAAGCATTCTTCAAGTTGGAACAACCCCCTTTTACAATTTTGAAAGAAAAATCATATTCTTGTAGAACTGCCAACCATTTGGCCAACCGGCCCATGGGATTTGGTGATTGAAGAACCTGCTTTGCAAGACCAATGCTAGTGAGTATAATGAAGGACTTTCCAGCCACATAATGCTTAAATTTCTCAATGCAAAACACCGAAGACAAGGCATGCTTGTCAGCCTCTGAATAGCGTCGCTCAGTGTCAAGCAATTTCGAGAAGCAAATCGAACGGGATACATGAACCGATCCTCCCCTTACTGGAGAAGAATACCTGCCAGAGTGTGCTCACCAAACCCAGGATTGATATAGAAAGTCTTTGACCAATCTGGATTGTGTAGAATGGGTTTTGAAGCCAGAGCATTCTTGATTTATGCAAACCCATGATCACAATCCTCATCCCATGAGAAATCAACCCCGTCTTTTAATAGCATAGTCATGGGTCGTGTCAAAGCAGCATATTGATCAATGAAGCGGCGATAGTATCCTGCTAAATTGACAAATGAGTGTACCTGACGTTTGGTTGTTGGTGGGGAGAGCTTGAGGATGGCTTCTACCTTCTCAGCATCAGGCTTGACACCCTCCGATGAGACAATATGTCCCAGTAACCTCCCTTGAGTGGCTCCAATGGTGCATTTCTTCGGGTTGAGACTGCTATTCGCATCATTGACCCTTTGGAAGGCCAACCTAACCTTCATGATGTGCTCCTTACGTGACGAGAATATACAAAAATCATCTAAAAACACCTTCGAGAAATCCCCCAAATAAGGAGCAGACACCATCTGCATAAATCTTTGAAAGGTAGCAGGAGCATTGGCATTACTTTGAATGCAAATGTGCCCCAGGGTGTGGCAAATGTGGTTTTAAGCACATCTTCTTCGGCAATTCTGATTTGATAAAACCCAGAGTAACCATCATAGAAACTATACATCTCATGACCACTTACCTTCTCAAGAATGAGGTCTTGAAAGGGAAGAGGATGATGGTCCCTCTTGGTGGCTGCATTGGGTTTCTTATAGTCGATGCAGACCCGCCACTTGTTGTTTTTCTTTGGGGTGACTACCATTGGTGAAACCCATTCAGTATTGTGAACCAGAACAATAAACCTAGCTTCTACAAGCTTTTGCAACTCGGAGCACAAAGCATCGGTCTGCAGGGGCCCTAATCTCCGATACTTTTGAACCACAGGCTTCGCATCAGGCTTCAACTCTATCTTATGCTCTATGGCAGTCACATGGCAAAGGTGGTGGCAGCTAGTTGCAAAGAGGTCAGGGAAATCTTTGAACATTTCTAGAAACTCGTCTTTCTCAATTGGAGTGAGGTCTGGGGAAAGCATAGATTCAAGCTGTTGAGGACTAGCTGTTACCTTTTTTGTAGGTGGCAGGGTCGGAGACACCCCCATCATGTAAACTTCCTCCTCTGAGAATGCCTCCCCCCTGTATGATTCTTCCATTGATTCAGACACCGAGGATGAGAGAGTATCACTGTCTTGCTCCTCTTCTTCTTCTGGTTCCATGGCACCAGGTTGCACCGGGATCTTCTCCTTAGAAGCACCAAAAGACATGTGTCCTGTCTTCCAATAGCTGACTGCATCACTCTTTCTCAACCATGGTCTCCCGAGTATGGCTAGGTCACTCTTACCTGTATCTTCAATGTCCACTACATAGAAATCGACGGTGGTGGTCAACCCATTGACAGTGATGGGAAAATCCTCAATGACTCCCAAGGTGGCGAGTCATCGACCATCTGCTACCTTGATTCAAGTGGAGGAACACCTTGTATATTTCAAATTCAATTTCTTCATGATTCGGGGCACCATGATATTACATGCAGCTCCCCCATCAACACACACATTTTTGACATGGCAATTATCTATGATGACATCGACTATATGTGGGTGCCGATCAATTTCTTCACAGATAGAAGATACCTCTCTTACCTTTCCCTTTTTCTTGTTCCTCCTTGTTGAGAGCCCTTGCTGTAGCTCACGTCTCACCTTAGGGCTTAATGCTATTAGTTGAGGGAGCGTGATGCTCAAAGAACGATGAGCAAGGTCCTGAACGACCGAATAGTCTTCTTGTCCCAAGCCGATGGGAAAATCCGAGGGTGACCACTTACTCCTACGGGATCTTTTAGTCTTCTCTGTTGGTGGGTCTGCCATCTCAGCATCTGAGGGCTCTGAGAAGGACACCTTCTTCCTGGGGTGGCCCGGTCCACAGTTTGGAGAGGGGTTCGAGGTGGTATGACTTCTTTTCCCAAGGTCAAGGATCTCTACATCAGAATCCTCAGTGCCTGATTCACTTAGAAGATTCACCCTTGGAATATTGGGACATTCCATGTGATAATGACCCTTCTGGTGGCACTCATAACATACAACATTAGCACGGTCTCTTGGAGGGCGGTTAGCTTGATTTTTGATACCCACCATCTCTAGCCGAAGATCATTCAGGGCCTTGGCTAGGGGTCATTGACTCCAGGTTCTATTGTAGGGGGGGCCTCTTTAACTGGAGGGGCCGAGGGAGTAGAAAGGAGGGGGGCTCGTGGGCGAGGCTGGGGAAATCTTCGAGGCGAAGGGTGAGAACATACACCTTGTTGAGGGTAAGCATCTAAGGGAGCACCATACATTTGAGGTGGAGGTGGTGGATACATCCCTAATGAGGGGTGGGGGTATGCCCCTGAGTTAGATCCCCCAGGTTGTTGTTGCAGGAATTGAGGGGGTTGCGGAGGGACAATCGTCTTCTTTGAAGCGGGGTCAGACTGAACTTTATCAAACTTTTGAGCAACCTCATGTGCTAGCACCATAGTTTCTGGATTCTCCCATTTAAGCTTGAGGTAGAATTCATCACTTGCTCCTACTACAAGGTAGCCCAACACATGCTAAGTCATTCCAGCTCGAAATCCGGCATTGTCCTCATGCGTGGCAATTAAACGATCCAAGAGCATGGCTGCTCGATCCACATATCGATGCGCCGTCTCACCTTCTGACTGCTTCAAGTTTGCCACTTGCAGGTACACATTCTCTGGCTCCTCTTCTTTGCCAAAATACTCAATCATCACTGCTGTCAACCTTTTGTTAGAGTGGTGCTTCCACTCGTGTCATGCATGATTAAAGTACAAGCTTCACATGCCAAGAAATCAGCAACTAGATTTTGAGCTCGAGGGATATGCTGAATTTTTACCTCTTCAAATTAGTTGCAAAGTTCCAATGCTTGTTGATGTCATGGAACCAAGCCTTTGCTCCGCACCTTCCACCTTCCACTAACTTGTTCACACACTAGTTGTGAATCTCCTTGCACTTCAAGTTGCTTGACGTGATGCTCTTGTGCCTTTTGTAGCCCAAAAATGAGTGTCGAGTACTCAGCTTGGTTGCATGTACTTGTAGGTGCAGACTTGCTATAACAATAGTCCTCACCACCCGGTGAAGTGAGCTTCACACCCACGCCAGCAGCCTCGGTCGAAGGTTTGTGAGCTCCATCAAATTGAAGGATCCAAGATGTCATCACACCAAGACTAAAATTCGGACATCCCAAGTTTCTCAGTAGTCCAAGATAGGTAGAAGGAGAGGGTGGGGAGAATTCAACACTTGAGCCAAACGTTCAGCACCAATTAAACTTGCAATCCTTTGTTGGTAGTTTATCTTTAGACAAAAAAGAATTACAACTTGAAGCTCAAAATGAGGCACAAAAGGTTGATTAGGTACAAATGGATTCCTTGGTCGAAACATTACCAACCATAGCTGAGGCCTAGAAACCTTTGTAGTGAGATTCAGAATAAACCATTCAGGACGAGCTTATCCACAGGAATTAACAAGCAGATGCGCCAAATATCCCCCCAAGCTTGGGGAGCATCCCACCCTTCGATGAAGGACACCATTTTAATTACCTCTGAAGCAGCAAGTAGTTCGATGACTGCATAATGAGTAGAATTAAAATCAAAGTTCTCCCAGCGTATCAGTAGTTCTTCACCATGAATCATCCACGGTGTATCATCCCACCCGTCATCTCCTTGAACAATGCACTGGATAATCAGCCGTTGAAGGTCGACATGAAGATCAAGGAAGAGATCTCGTGCATTGGTAGCTATAAGGCGTGGAGGACCAGGCACCAAATCCTTAAACGCATCGAGAAGTGACATAAATATCCACCCTCCTCGTGTGGCGTGCATCTGTGAAGTGGACTTGGAAAAGTTCCGAATCGGCAATCAAGCAGGAGATGTGAATAGAGCACATGAAATGAACTACTTTTGCTTTTTACAGCAAGAGTAAACTCCCCACGGTTAGAGAGTTACAGTTCCCAAGATTTCAATATATAAACAAAAATAATTACATTTTCATCACTTCCAACTTGTTGGCCCAATGATAAGTCTCCCTTTTGTGAAGGGGGAGGTCTTGGATTCAAATCCTACTCTTTAATAAAAAGAGAGGAGAGGAGAAGGAGAAGAGAAAGAGAAAGAGAAGGACAAGAAGAAGAAGAGAAGAGAGAGGGGGCGCAGGATCTGCTGTTATAGTTTTGCAGAAACTCAAAAAAACTGTCCGCGACCAGAAGACATAGCAGCCCAGAAAACTGTCATGCAGGTGAACATAGTAGACGCGCGAAGCGAGAAAACTGTCCACGACCAGAAGACACAAGAGCCTAGAAAACTGTCATGCAGGTGAACACAGTAGATGCGCGAATCGAATGCGCATGCAGGAACTCTTAAGGAGTCTAGATGATACAGTTCTACAGATGCGACCGGTACGAGCAGAAGATTCGCCTGCCAGAATACACGTAGGAACCGTGAGCAGAAAGCACGCAGACTAAAAGTGCAAAAGTAGAGAGGTTTTGCAGCCGTAGAGATAGGGAGGCGCAAAAGAAGAGAACTGTGCACGAAAGAGGCCACAGTGCCGCACCCAGTCGTAGGAGTAACAGATTTCATACCACTAGCAGTGGAGATTTCGATCCCAGCAGCCACACCATTTCTATTAGCTAGAAAAGAAATCAGGACCAAAGGCTAGAGGCTAAGCATGGCGACGCTCAAGGGCCATAGAGGAAAGGAGAAAGTGAGGGCGAAACATTATCATGGGAGGGGAAATGGGATTAGAAGGGGAGGAAATGAAGAGGGAGACTATGGCACAAGGGGAAAGGGAGAGGGGGAAGAGAAGCATGTACATGATGGGAGGAGGAATGTAAAGATGGAGACATCAAGGGAAGAGGACCATGCTTTATTTGAAACAAAGGATGAGAGGGAAATATCAAAGTACTAGCTAGGTGGCTTTACAAGAATGAGCATGTCTCATCAAGGAATAGCCCCCTCCTTTTATAGCCAAGAGAGGGGCTCTCTCCTAATAAATGCATCCTCCCACATGTATGGTGTGTGTGGAAAAGTGTCCCATGTGGGCTAGGCAGTTACACACTCCCAATTGTGTGCGATAACCCTTTGCCTCATTTTTCCACATAAATCAAGCCCCATATCTCAAGTCTATGATACTCCCTTGGTCTCTCCCAATTTTATAATATGTTCAAACCTCTAGGAGGACAAGTGGAGGGTTGGCACAAGGAATCTATTTCCCCATTATTTAACTTGCATCCTTGGACTATCTATACCTCCCCCACATGGGCCTATCCTATATGGAGGGAATAACCCAATATAATATCCATCTCCACCTATTTTATATTACTTCTCCCATGGACTTTGAGCCATATCTCACTAAATGTAGCCTAGGTGGAGGGGTGGCACATGGAGGAGCCATGCGACCTTACATTTTATAATATTACTACCATGGATTATGTACAACACACCTTATGGGTCCTCTTACGTGGAAGGGTGGCACATGGTCATGCCCTGCCACCTCAACCTTGGGCCCTATGCACACCATATACTATTGCCACACATACAAACACACACACATATTAATGCCTTTTTCCTTAGACAAATTTATCCTTAACAATGGCTATGTTATAGTCAAAACAATCTCTCTATGCCTACTTGTAGGTCATCAAATCTTTGTAGAATGGTATATGAGAGGATATTTCTCTCTACATCTCTCTCATTCTAACTCTCACAGAATGGATAAGATTCATGTGTCTCTTTCTTTTCCTAAGGAGAAAGTCTCTCACAAATCACTCATTTTACATCTCTCAAATCTCCTCAATGGAAGAATATCTCATAAAGATGATGAGTGTGCCAAAGGTTTTCGTGTCTATAAAAATATCATAATAAATAAAAACTTCTAAAAACTTTAGGCTTTGCTAAATGTTCTTTGATACCAATTAAGAAATTTCAATGAGACTTCCACTAATCCTAGCATAACAATGATCAATGTACAAGCTAAGGGGGATCAAACCATACAAGAAACTCCACAAGAGAGAGAGTCACATTCAACTCATTGTATTCCAATGTCCTTGTCATTTGACTCTTTGTTAATGCTTTGTGATTGCTTAGGGAAGGAGTTAAAAGTATGGATGTGCTACTCTATAAAGATGCAATAACATCTTTCATTCCAAATCTTGTACACGATCGAGAAATATATAACATTCTAAATCTAAGGAGATTCTAGATATCTCTGCATGTGTACAAATGGATTGTGTTTGTAAACTATATGCGAGAGAACAAGAGAGGGATTTGTATAAACAAAAAAAAGATGAACAATGCAATGGGTTTGTATAGGTATTAAAGAATTGGCTTTAGTCTACTATGTAAATTATCTTCAAATAGAGGCCTAAGATCCTGTGCTTTGAAAGCATGTTGGGTCCAACCCACATACACAAAGGCAATGTTTTAGAAGGGCAGTTACAAAGCTTGGGTTAATTTTTAATAGGAGGGAAGCTTGGATAATACTACCAAAATAGGAGAGTTAGCTTCCCTTGACTAACCGTGCTCTTTAATTTGAGATCATTGAGAGAAAGTACATTGAACCTTGATCTCTAGTCGTGGACTTGAATATGGTGCTTCTTCATATGTACCATCATGAAAAGGGATTGTTATGGGCTCATTGGCATGTAAAAGTGAGGCAAGTAAGAGACTTTAGAAGCAGACATAATAGTGCTCCACTTTAGAGTGGACCTAACAGTGAAGCCACATCTCTTGTGGTTGAAGATGCAGAGGAATATTTATCAAATAAATCATTTCTATTTGTGATTTGTGATGACTGCTTCTTAACTACTTCGTGACATTTTCCTTTCCAACTACTTTGTGACATTTTGCCTTTTGAGTACAATCTAGTCATTTGTGCTTTTTATTTGCTACTTTTTTGTGGCTACAGGTTGTGCTTTGTGAATGAACACATATTTCGTATTTGGTAGTAAGTGGATGTGGTAGTAAACAACATTACTATATTTTCATAACCAAATTTGCCTAGCTAAATTCACAAAACACTATACATATAGGAACATTGACTAACCAAATTCCTCATGCTTCATATGGAAACAATAAACATTGCTGGAAAAACAAAGCAAGGTAGGGAAGTAAATGGATAACCCCCCTAGTTTAAAGCTCATAAGGCATATTATTGTAAACTACCTAAACTACCTTGTTCAATTCAAGTGAAAGGAAGTACTACTTTCTCTCTCCCTAAATGGATTATTGATTGACCTTATAAGATGGAGTATAATAAAACCTTAGATTGGTCAACAAGAAGCTCATAGCAATGGTCACCTTGATGGATGTAAAATATACACTTCATGACATACAATCCCGTTGTGATTAGGTTGCCCCATCAATCCTTCGGTGCCTTTTTCCTCAACTCTTTAGCTTTCATACACTTCACAATGAAGAAGTATACACCTTCTCCATTGTCCACTATAGCATTCACTGCAAAGTTGTCCCCTATGCAAGACCATTGCTAAGTTCATCATGACGATCTATGTAAATAGGCTCATCAATGACTTCATCCTCATCAATAGTCAAAATCATCTACAATGGCAACAACATGTTCCCATTTGGGAACATGATTTCTGTGATGTAGCTTCTCAAAGGTTGTTGGATACAGACATTGTAGTAGCATGACAACCTTTTGGTTGTTCGTGCCATGCTTCCCCCTTATGTAATTCCTCTTACACAGTGCAAGGATTGTGTCTTTGGCACAAATTTACAATCCCATTGTATATATCTATTAATATCTCCTTGTTTAACCTCCCAAAAGATTCGTGCTACATTCCTCTCATTGGACATCTAGTTGGGTTGAGCCCAATGTGAGAAGATGGTCCTCAACAAACCCACAACATTTCAAGGTTGCTCATTTTCCTTTAGCTATTTATGTGTCAATTCTCTTTACAATAGCCATAGCTAAATCATTCTGTCCCTTGCCATTCCTAGATCCAAATAAACTCCATGTAATTACAAACCTCCTAGCCCTCAAAATCTAGAAATGAAATAGAAAGGCCTCCTAGCCTTAAATTAGGAGACTAGCCCATTTGGCCAACTCCAATGCTTGGTACTATCCAACCCTTAACCTTTCAACTATGTGTGGTGCATCATAAACCAATTCTTGACAATGAGGGTGTCATGCATCTCTCACCTAAATAAAGAAATGGAACATATGATTGACCTCACTTCCTCTACATATGTATGTCATGTGTACAAAATTTTTAACTTGGATGGAGTGGTAATGCATGGATTAAATCACATTTTCCTCCTTGAAAGAGTAGTTTTCTTGCAAATTCCACCACCAAAACAACCACATCTTTAGGAAAATTCATTATATAGTCTTTGAACTATTTAGCTTTCCAGCTACAAATGTAATTATGCTTTTCACTTGCATTATGATTCTTGATTGAGGACCTCTACGATCACCTTCTTGGTATCAAAATTCATCTCATGTGGACAATACGGCATCTCATTGTACCAGAATGTTTGCATTCACCCAAAAGACATCCATAATGGTGGAATTTGGCTCCATCTAGTCTGGGGCAAAGTGCAAGATCCCAAAGATCTTTTGACCATGTTGAAATGTAGGCATCTTCTCTCACCTATAGTACTTCTATGCAGACATTCATAGATATAGTATACTCGATGAACACTAGAACTCTAGCTCCTTAGCTAATTAGCTAAATTCTTGATGAAAGGATCTATGCATGATAAATGCAATAATGTGTACATGTCCTTTAGCTTTTGGACAAAATAGGGATTCAAAAACTTACACAATCATTGCTAAATTTTGATCTATAGAAGGTTGCCTTGAAACTTTGGATGAGCTCAACCTATGCCATCGTACATAACAAAGAAACTCTCAGAATCAATAACATAGATTGCATAATCTGCATTCCTACATTACATTGCAATGAAAAAGCACCAATACCTGGTGGCTTTATTGCTTTGAGACCCACCATAATATAAATATCCAACCAAAAACTAGTCCAAGAAATCAAAGAGCACCTATATGCTATCACAAAACACTTAGAAGTAGTAACCAACCCCAAAGAAGTGTGACAAGTAGTCCCAAAGCAGTGACAAACAATGCTAATGCGAGGATTACCAAAAAGTGAGCAGAGAAAAGCGAGCAGCCCCAAATAAGCGAGCAAGATCAAATAGGTTTCAAGCAAGCGAGAACCTCATCCAGCATCTTATTCCCCTCAATATCATTGGAACAATTGATGTGATCATAAGCAAATTAAACATATTCCAACCATGAAGGCATGCCTGAAACTCACAATTAACTTCTCTTTCATCCCCATACTATCAATTTGAGTCGTTGTGGAGAGGTAGAGACATAACAATACATAAAATTTGCAATAAAAAAAGCAAACACTACTCAGATTGAACATCCACACAGCAAGATAATGATAGATCACAAGGTAGAATATATGACTGAAAATATGTAAACATGATCATGTGCTACATATACATATCATGTCTTTTATGCTTGCAGAAGATCATCCATACATTCGATCAAAAAACATGGAAACAGAACTAACTATGTCAAAAGAAAAAAAACACATTTTCATCATAAGGATTAATTTTGCTTAGTGAAAATACCTATGTAATCTGGACAATACCATGCTTTAAAAAACTTAGGGAGCCAAAAAAGGATTTTAGCCCTCCATACTTCTATTATGACCAATGTCTAAATGATAGTTCTATCGGAACTAGAAATGAATGCATCTAACCATATGTTGAGTGCTCATCCAGTATCCTGTAGACTATTATGTTAAACTCAATACGTGACCACAAACTCAAGCATAAGAGGAGCATGATTCAAGTGAAATAATTGGCCGACACTATGTAACTAGTATCTTGTTGCATCTAACGAAAAATATGCACTAGGCATTAACAAGCTTCTATTTCCACCCCTATAAGCAAACTTGTATCCTATAGTATGAAAAACTTTAAGGAAAACATTGCACTTAATGCATCAATTAAGCCAGTGGCTACTCATGATGCACAATCGAACAATCATCAAGGAAAGTCTAGTCAAGCAAGTTGAAGCAAAAAACCAAATATCTATTTGGATCTATGCCATGGTGTATCCGCCAACCATGAGTAGCAAAAAAACCTATGAAAAAAGAAAAATAGGGATTATGCCACTCTACCATGATCACTTCCATGCTACAAATAAGGGAATACATAGTCGTTTTAGGGTACTTTTAGGGTTCATTCCCAACCACTAAAAAGAGAGCCAATGCTATCTATTTGTATTCATAAAATCTTTATGAACATTATCATGTTCAATATAAGGATAGGAGCCAGCTCAATGGGTAGTCTTAAACAAATATAAATACTATTCGAATTTTAACCTTATGCAAAAGCTTTTTTTTTAACACAAAGTAAAACTTGATTATACATATAGATGGGAATCAGGTCACCATTGTAAGTATGTATTTAGTAATTAAGTTGAAAATATTCCCTTAGAAAAATAGCTCAATCAACATAGTACCCATATTATATATCCAAAATTTCTAAGATCTCAGTCATACCATTAGATTGTTTTCATCACTTGTCATGAGTACTAACCTCAATTGGCATTATGTATTTGGGTCAAAATAGTTTTTAGTATAGGATATAATGGAGCAATACATTTATGTAATATCTAGTGATCATAGTTTCTAATATAGGATAAAATGGAGCATAGAGTAATCTTGTCATTCAAAAATGATAATATACCTTCCTTGACATATACAAGTATCATGCATTCATAAAAAAAGTTAGTCATAAACTGCAATATAATGTGCCCATAATGCATGTACATTAAATCTTCACATGTTAGAATGTGAGAAAGGGAATAATTTAACTATGAAATCAGGGATCAATGTAGGAAATGGTCTTCTATGCACACATATATGCTATGGGTCCATCTAATAAAATATTGGAAATTGATGTGAGTATAAATGTATGCATCCATCGGTGATGTATATGAGTGTATGCATCCATTTGTGATGTATATTGTTGTACTAATCCATGGTGCTTTACCGCTTGAGTTGTTTGTAGTGCAATTAATCACAACAATGTTGTATTTTTTAAAAGAAAAATGCCATAAAAATTTCATGCTGCAAAACACAAACAAAAAAATGGCATTTGTAGCATTAATCCAAGCATTTCCTACAAGCAATCTCCATCCCTCCCTTTCCTGCTTACTCTTTCGGCCACCTCCACCCTCTTGTTGCCCTTCAAGACTACCTCTTGCCTCCTCGCCTCCTTGCTTCCTCACCTCCTCACCTCCTTGCTTATTTGCCTTCTCACCTCCTTACATCATGCTTGTTGCTGGCAATTCCAAGGCTGTCCCTCGCCTCATTGGCCAGCTCCTCTACTCCTCACGTCATCCTTCTCCTCATTTTGGTGTCGCCAATGAATAGCTTGGGGGTCTTGTTTTTGGAGGGAGAAGCATAAGAATGGTAACACCTTAATGCACTGTCATTTTTCATGCTTTTGCCACCCAAAAACAAGACCTGCAAATCCCTTGCTTAAGCTTGAATGAGCCTCTTGATTTTGGGCGTGTTAAGCCATTTTTGACCATTATACCCCCAAAATCAAGAGGCTCATTCAAGCTTAAGCAAGGGCTTTGCAAGCATTGCAAGTCCAATAAATGAAATCAATCAGATTAGGAATTGGCAAACTCAATTTGGGAATGATCAAAAATACTTTGTCTTTGAATAATGCCTTGGATCATGGGATGGGGTCCCATGAACTTGCTGCCTATGATGACGAATGATACTGCCCTCGACTAAAGGTGACGTGTGTAGTAGTAAAAGGATAGCCCTCATGGAATCTCTAAGGGGTCTTGATTTTGGCCATGATTTGCACATTCTAGCACTTGAGCCATACATCAATTTCCAACACTTAAGGCATATAGTGGCTTTGCCCACGCAACGTGTCCAGCTACAATCCAAGCATCAAGCAATCTCCTATTCTGTATCCAGAGACATCATGAGGCCCCATATGTATGCCCTTCAATACTACTTCTTAGTTATATTGTATAATAACCTCCATATGTATGCTCGTGAGACAACAAAAAGAGACCTGCCAACCCAAAAATGATAGCGCATTGATGCGCTGCCATTTTTGGGCTAGCAGGCCTCTTTTTTAATGTCTCCTGAACATAAGAACAAGAACTTGTGTTCCTTACCTTTCTTTCCAATGGGGGTCTTGATTTTGGGGGTGTATGCCAAAAATTGATAAACAACATTATTTGATGCATATAGTTTTATTAAATCGATAAAATAGGCATGAAAACATCTAAATTGGCTCTTGCCATTTGATTTGATGTATGACATGACCCCATTTGGATTTGTAATTCCAAAGATACGGGGTCTTACTTTTAGGGCTTGAATGCCTGAAATAGGCAGCGTGTCAATGCATTGCCTATTTCATACATTTAGGCCTCAAAAGTAGGACCCCATGTAGGACCAAATGAGGTCCTACTTTTGAGGCCTAAATGCACGAAATAGGTAGCACATTGACAAGCTACCTATTTTAGGAATTTAGGCCCTAAAAGTAGGACCCTGTATCTTTGGACTTACAAATCCCAATGGGATCATGTCCTATATCAAATCGAATGCCAAAAGCCAATTTAGATGGTTTTCATGCCTATTTTCTCCATCAATCAAAACTATATGCATAAATATATACATCAAGATATGCATCAATATGCATCAATATATACATATGTATGTATGTATATATATATATATATATATACATACATACATACATACATACATACATGTGTGTGTGTATACACACAAACACACACACACACACACACACACATATATATATACACATATAGATATATATGTATGTATATACATACATATACACATACTTACATACATACAACAAAATGGGGGTCTTGATTTTGGGGGGGGGGTATGCCAAAAATTGATAAACAACATTATTTGATGAATATAGTTTTAATTGATGGAGAAAATGGACATGAAAACCATCTAAATTGGCTCTTGTTGTTTGATTTGATATATGACATGACCCCATTTAGATTTGTAAGTCCAAAGATACGGGGTCCTACTTTTAGGGTCTGAATGCCTAAAATAGGCAGCGCATTAACGCGCTGCCTATTTCATGCATTTAGGCCTCAAAAGTAGGACCCCATTGGCAACACAATGGGGTCCTACTTTTGAGGCCTAAATGCATGAAATAGGCAGTGTGTTAACGCGCTGCCTATTTCAGGCATTCAGGCCCTAAAAGTAGGACCCCGTATCTTTGGACTTACAAATCTAAATGGGGTCATGTCATATATCAAATCAAACAACAAGAGCCAATTTAGATGATTTTCATGACCATTTTCTCCATATATCAAAATTGTATGCATCAATATATGCATCAATATATACATATATGCATCAACATATACATACATACATACATACATACATATATATATATATATATATATATATATGTATGTACGTACGTACGTATGTATGTATGTATGTATGTATGTATGTATGTATGTACATG